>NC_135960.1:7587315-7674842 GCF_053455715.1 Rhinoraja longicauda
GATTATATATATATATATATATATATATATATATATATATATGTGTGTGTGTGTGTGTATATATATATATATGTGTGTGTATATATATATGTGTATATACACACACACACACACACACACACACACACACACACACACACACACACACACACACACACACACACACACACACACCCACCCACACACACACACACAATGGGTATTAACACATGGCAGTAAAAAGACCATGTCTGGTTTACACCAGCCAAGTTGGCAAAACAGTAATGTGCTAACCACAGGAAATTTTCACCAGTTTTTCAAGTAATTAATTGCTCTAAAGGACAAAAAAAAATGTTTAGAGTATAGAAAATCTAAAAAAGAAAACCTTGCTGTTTAACAATAGTAACGGAAGTCGACTATTTAACCCAATGAACCTTCAATAAGATTAGGTCAACCAATCATCCGAACTACCTTGCTACATGATCTCCATACCTGTTGGGGAATTAGGAACCTCAGATGCTGGTTTACACCGAAGGTAGACACAAAATGCTGGAGTAACTCAGTGGGACAGGCAGCATCTCTGGAGAGAAGGATTAGGTGACAGGGGCAGTTCGATGAAGGGCCACGACCCGAAATGTCACCTTTCCCTTTCCTCCAGAGATGTTGCCTGACCCGCTGAGTTACTCCAGCATTTTGTGTCCATCTCCGTACCTGTTACCAGCCTAAAGCCAGTAATACCTTGTCTAGCGTAGAAGAGTAAACACTGTCATTTATTACAGCGCGGAGGAGGTTTATGACAATGATCCCTGTTTGACGGCTGTGGGCCTATGCTCACTGGAGTGTAGGAGGATGAGGGGGAGGGTAGGGCAAAGAGATGAGGAGGAACATCTTTAGCCAGAGGGTGGTCAACCTGTGGGATTCCTCGTCGCAGGCAGCTGCGGAGACCAATATTTAGGTATTTTTAAAGCAGAGATTGACAGATTGCGGATTAGTACGGGTGTCAAAGGTTATGGGGAGAAGGCAGGAGAATGGGGTTGAGAGGGAAAGATAGATCAGCCACGATTGAATGGCGGAGTGGACTCGATGGGCCGAATGGCCTAATTCCGCTCCTTTGACTTATGAACGTATTTCAGATGTTAACGAACATAATTCAAAGGGAAAGGTTTTTAAAGATGTGTCTAGTTAAGCTGGTAACAGAGAGACACAGCGCAGAAGCAGGCCCTATGGCCTAACCTGGCTGATGCTCCCATCCTAAAGCGAGAACCATTTGCCCGCATTTGGCCCATATCCCTCTGAACCATCCCGACCGTGGTATTCCATGGTCCAAGATAAATTGAACACAGGCTAACACCATTAGCAGTGGATGTATAAGGCTCACACCATTAGCAGAGGATGTATAAGGCTTCTTCAACCAGACGAACTATTGAAGAAGCCTCCAAAAATTAACAGGATTCAACCACAATCCCGATTGAAGTGGCTTTGGGGGCTCCTTATAGATTTTTTTAGAGATACAGCGCGGAAACAGGCCCTTCGGCCCACCGAGTCCGCGCCGCCCAGCGATCCCCGCACATCAACACTATCCTACACACACTAGGGACATTTTTTACATTTAACCTACAAACCAGTACGTCTTTGGAGTGTGGGAGGAAACCGAAGATCTCGGAGAAAACCCACGCAGGTCACGGGGAGAACGTACAAACTCCGTACAGACGGCGCCCGTAGTCAGGATCGATCCTGAGTCTCCGGCGCTGCATTCGCTGTAAGGCAGCAACTCTACCGCTGCGCCACCGTGCCGCTCGTACTGGATAGATTTCCAGAAGGAAATAAAGTAAAATAATAGAGAAAAAATTGAATAAAGATTGTACGAGTTCTCACAGGCACAAGTGGATTTAGCGCATGGCATCCGGTCCTTTGGTGAGTTTTTAAATATAACTGCAGTAAATGATTTTTTTAAAAAAATATCTCAACAATTCAGTCTGATGGATAAAGAGCAACACGACAAAATATGCTCTGTTTTTTATCTCTCTCTTTTCACCGAGGGTTTTGATGTTAAAATCTCTTTATCTGTCTCCCTTACATATCAAAAAGCACACTTTCTTGGAGAAAAGGGCAAGATTGCAACACGTTTCTGAATCTCGTCCTGTACACACACACACACACACACACGCGCACACACGCAAACTCGATGCTGTTCCAGAAGGTCACAAAAAGAGGGAGGTGGATGAATTTATAAGAGTGTAATCTAGCAGTAATATTGTCACTTGGTATTTTGCAATCGTACATTTATTTTCTACAATGTTTTAACAGCCTTGTGTAACACTTACCCGAGAGAAAAAGTGCTTTAAATTTTTTTTTCGTTCCCCTGTTACTCTGTACAGTCTCGTGCAAGTAAAAAGACACACACTCAAAAGATGCAATGCAGTATTATTAGTAATTTATTTTCTATGTATATGAGAACTGGTGATTATTGGTACTGAAATAGATGTATTTAATAAAAATTGGATTTTTTGGATTTTTCTTGGTTTACTTGTTAGCATCACACCACAGAATTGTGCCCTCCACTGATAACAATGTTTTAAGCATTCTTTCAAAACAATTGGTGTCTTCCTTGCCTTGTTGGCCTCTTCAAACACACAGTTTAGCTGAAGAAGGGTCCCGACCCGAAACGTCACCCATTCCTTTATTTCAGAGATGCTGCCCGACCCGCTGAGTTACTCCAGCATTTTGTGTCTATCTTCCGCGTGAACCAGCATCTGCAGTTCCTTCCTGCCCACAAGCTTAGTTCAGTTTGGAGATACAGCGTGGGAACAGCCCTTCGGACCACCACCGAGTCCGCGTCGACCATCCGTCATCCATACAGTAGCTCCACGTTCTTCCCAGTTTTCTATCCTACATGCCAGTGGCAATTTCACAGAAATTGCACAGGGCGTGCAGCATAGGTTTACTAGGTTAATTCCCGGAATGGCGGGACTGTCGTATGTTGAAAGACTGGAGCGGCTAGGCTTGTATACACTGGAATTTAGAAGGATGAGAGGGCATCTTATTGAAACATATAAGATTATTAAAGGGTTGGACACGTTAGAACATGTTCCCAATGTTGGGGGAGTCCAGAACAAGGGGCCACAGTTTGAGAATAAGGGGTAGGCCATTTAGAACGGAGATGAGGAAGAACTTTTTCAGTCAGAGGGTGGTGAAGGTGTGGAATTCTCTGCCTCAGAAGGCAGTGGAGGCCAGTTCGTTGGATGCTTTCAAGAGAGAGCTGGATAGAGCTCTTAAGGATAGCGGAGTGAGGGGGTATGGGGAGAAGGCAGGAACGGGGTACTGATTGAGAGTGATCAGCCATGATCGCATTGAATGGCGGTGCTGGCTCGAAGGGCTGAATGGCCTACTCCTGCACCTATTGTCTATTGTCTATTGTCTATTGTCTTTCTAGGTGAGACAGAAGTTCACCTGCACCTCCTCCAACCTCATCTATTGTATCCGCTGCTCTAGACGTCAACTTATTTACATCGGCGAGACGAAACGCAAGCTCGGCGATCGTTTCGCTCAACACCTTCGCTCAGTCCGCCTTAACCAACCTGATCTCCCGGTGGCTCAGCACTTCAACTTCCCCTCCCACTCCCAGTCTGACCTTTCTGTCATGGGCCTCCTCCAGTGCTATAGTGAGGCCCACCGGAAATTTGAGGAACAGCACCTCATATTTCGCTTGGGCAGCTTGCAGCCCAGCGGTGTGAACATTGACTTCTCCAACTTTAGATAGTTCCTCTGTCCCTCTCATCCCCCCCCTCCCCCATCCCAGTTATCCCTCTATCTTCCTGTCTCCACCTATATCCTTCCTTTGTCCCGCCCCCCTGACATCAGTCTGAAGGAGGGTCTCGACCCGAAACGTCACCCATTCCTTCTCTCCTGAGATGCTGCCTGACCCGCTGAGTTACTCCAGCATTTTGTGAAATAAATATCTTCGATTTGTACCAGCATCTGCAGTTATTTTCTTACACTATAGATAGATTTGTGATTAGAACGGGTGTCAGGGGTTATAGGGAGAAGGCAGGAGAATGGGGTTAGGAGGGAGAGATAGTTCAGCCATGATTGAATGGTGGAGTAGACATGATGGGCCCAATGGCCTAATTCCACTCCTATCACTTATGACCTTATAAACTTATTCTTTGTTTTGCTTACCTGTGGTATGCAAAGAGTTGCCACACAAAGGGCGCCGACAGTCACAAATTATTCAATTTTAATACTAAGTATTCCATTGCGGTTCCACTTAGTTCTCAGCAGTTACCCCCCCCACACATATTGCAATACAGAGGATTAGGAAGGAAAAAGGCCAAGTTCCTTCTTAAAAATCATTTCACATCAGTTCAAATTTTCAACTATTTATGTGTTTTTCAGAGCTGGCCATTTTTTAAAATTTTTAATTACAAGTAATTTTAAGAACTATTCAGCGTTATTTCATATTAATAATAATGAAACGTATTTGGTGTGGATATTTCTAAACCTTTGAGAATTAATTGAGCTCCCTGCAAGGCTCTGAGACACTCTGGTAGTTCACTGTCATCAAAGGCTTTTAAACTGTTATTAAGTGGTTCGGATAGTGAGACATTAAAAAAAAACATTAATGCGCTTAAATAATTTAGAAAATGATCATTTAAATTAAACCAACATCTTAAGATGCTACTGCATAATTAAAATCATTTAAATAAACAACTCGTCTATTTTTCCCTCTCTCTATTTTCAAATGTGCGTTTGTGTGTGTTGCTTTCTGAACTTTCTGCTTGTCTGCATATTGTCCCTCTGTTCTTCCACAATCCCAAGGGTATCCCACTCTCTCTCCTCTCCGTGTCTACCTTTAAGCATTCCCTCTTTCTCCACGCCCAGTAGCTTTCTGCATCTTTTCAGCACACGTCTCTCCTCTCTTCGCAAAAGGCTCTCTGAAGGATGAGTGGGGATCTTATTGAAACATATAAGATTATCAAGGGATTGGACACGCTAGAGGCAGGAAATATGTTCCCCAATGTTGGGGGGAATCCCGAACCAGGGGCCACAGTTTAAGAATAATAAAGGGGTAGGCCATTTAGAACGGCGACGAGGAGAAACTTTTTCAGTCAGAGAGTTGTGAAGCTGTAGAATTCTCCGCCTCAGAAGGCAGTGGAGGCCAATTCTCTGAATGCATTCAAGAGAGAGCTAGATAGAGCTCTTAAGGATAGCGGAGTCAGGGGGTATGGGGAGAGGGCAGGAACGGGGTACTGATTGAGAATGATCAGCAATGATCACATTGAATGGCGGTGCTGGTTCGTAGGGCCAAATGGCCTCCTCCTGCACCTATTGTCTATTGTCTATTGAAGGAGGGTCCCTGCCCAAAACATCACTACATTCCTTTTCACCGGAGATGCTGCCTGTCCCGCTGAGTTACTCCAGCATTTTGTGTCTATCTTTGGTTTAAACCAGCATCTGCAGTTCCTTCCTACACAAAAAAAAACCTAACTTGTTTCAATTCCTGTTCTGATGAAGGTTTTACAATTCTGGAAAATTAACTGTATTTCGCTTTCCAAAGAAGCTGCCTAACCTGCTGAGTGCTTCCAGCAATTTTCATTGGCATTTACAATAAGCACACTAGTCTGTTATTATTATCTTACCACTTACTTGTGTTATGTGCCTTATTCCCCACATAATTGCAGAGATCACAGTTCTTCATTGACTGAGTACTTTGCAACATCTTGCGGCTGTGGATGGTGTACAAATGAGTCTACTCTCATCTCAATCACCATCTCCTAACAACACTGTACATTTTTTGCCTCATGAAACATAAAAAATCAAGCCATATTGTATCGTGGTTGGTATAAAAAATCCTTGTAAAATAAGACTTTCTTTTATCACTGTAGTAATATTATCCTGAAGGGAACAGGACCCATTGATTTAATGCCTCTGTTTAGTTTAGTTTAGTTTAGAGATACAGTGCGGAAACAGGCCCTTCGGCCCACCGAGCCCATGCCGACCAGCGACAGACAATAGACAATAGGTGCAAGAGTAGGCCATTCGGCCCTTCGAGCCAGCACCGCCATTCAATGTGATCATGGCTGATCATTCTCAATCAGTACCTCGTTCCTGCCTTCTCCCCATACCCCCTGACTCCGCTATCCTTAAGAGCTCTATCTAGCTCTCTCTTGAATGCATTCAGAGAATCGGCCTCCACTGCCTTCTGAGGCAGAGAATTCCACAGATTCACAACTCTCTGACTGAAAAAGTTTTTCCTCATCCCGCCACACTAGTCAAGTCAAGTCAAGTCAATTTTATTTGTGTAGCACATTTTTTAAAAACCCACGTTGACCAAAGTGCTGTACATCAGTTCAGGAACTAACAGTTCAGGTCAGGTACACACTAACACCATACCACACACACTGGGGACAATTTACAATTATACCAAAGCCAAATAACCTACAAACCTGTACGTCACGGGGAGAACGTACAAACTCCATACAGACGAGCATTTGTGGTCTGGATGGAGCTGGGGTTTCTGGTGCTGTAAGGCAGCAACTCTACCACTGCGCCACCATGCTGCCGCTGTTCTATCCTTTCTGGAGGATTTGCAGATTGTGTTCATTCCTTTCTGGAGGATTTGCAGGGAGGACATCAACGCAACATTGTTTATGTTTTTTGTTGTTGTTTTAAAAAATATATATTTAAATTTTAACAAAACACATACATGTTACAACTCATAGTACCCAATGATACCTACATTATAAATTCAATTATACATGTATTGTTCTGAGAGGAAGAAGAAAGAAAGAAAGAAAGAAAGAAAGAAAGAAAGAAAGAAAGAAAGAAAGAAAGAAAGAAAGAAGGAAACCTGGAGTCAAGAAGGAAACACTTCCGGCTAATTTCTTATTAATTTCTTATTAAGGGCATCAAAACAATCCTGAATTTATATATTTCCAATTCTTAATCCTAGTTTTAAAATGAATGGGTTCCAAACTTTCAAAAAGAAATCATATTTATCTCTCAGATTATAAGTAGCTTTTTCTAATGGGATACAACTACGCATTTCTGCGTACCATCTTTCAATTCTTATTTCATTGTGATCTTTCCAAGTGACCGCTACACATTTTTTTGCTATTGCTATTGCTATTTTGAGAAATCTTTCCTGATATTTATCTAAAATTAACCTTGGTAATATTCCTTTAGTATCTCCCAATAAAAACAACCTTGAATCCAATGGTATGGTCTTATTCATCAAATGTTCCAAAAATGTTTTTAGGTCTTTACAAAAAGGAGTGACCTTTGGACATGCCCATGTGGAGTGTAAAAAAGTACCCACATCTTGGTTGCATCTAAAACAAATTTCAGATAAATTTGGTTTTAAATTGTTTCATTTTTTCGGAGTTAAATATAATTGACGTAAAAAATTATATTGTACTAATCTATATCTCACATTGATAGTACTTTTCATACTGTCTAAACACAATCTTTCCCAACTTGGTTCATTAATGCTAATATTCAGATCTGTTTCCCATTGTTTATGTTGTGCACAAATCAGCTGTCTCTTTCAACGTCTGCAGTAAGATGCTGCAGATGTTCTACCCATCGGTGGTGGCCAGTGCCATCTTCCTCGCTGCAGTGCGCCGGGGCAGCAGGGCGAAGGCCGCGTACGCCAACGGGATCAACAAACTCATCGGGAAGGCTGGCTCCGTCCTGGGGGGGGGGGGGGGGCGGAGTTGGATTGGTGGGAGGTGCGTTCTTGGAGGGGAGGATGCTCCTCAAACTGCAATACAGCTCACCCCCTCCACGACGCACCGGTCAACCTGAGGAGCACCTTCAGCAACAGACTGGTCCCCCCACCGAGATGCAGCACAGAACGTCACAGGAAATCCTTCTTCCCTGTTGTTATCAGACTGTGCAACTCCTCCCCCTTCTGTCGTGGGGTAGACTGAGACTGACTCCCCTCCCCCATCTTTGCACATTCCTCATCCTAGACTATTCCATACGGTAATTTAATTTCATGTTTGTGCAATATAACATAGACCGATCAGCCAAAACATTATGACCAGCCACCTGCCTAATATGCTCCGTGTATGATCCTCCGTGTGCCTTATCCACCGAGGCATGGACTCTACAAGGCCCCTGAATGTGTCCTGTGGTATCTGGCACCAAAACATTAGCAGCAGATCCTTCACATCCTGTATTTATTCACAAAATGCTGGAGTAACTCAGCAGGTCAGGCAGCATCTCAGGAGAGAAAGAATGGGCGACGTTTCTGGTTGAGACCCTTTCATCAGACTGATGTCAGGGGAGACGGGACAAAGGAAGGATATAGGTGGAGACAGGAAGATAGAGGGAGATCTGGGAAGGGAGAGGGGACGAGAGGGACAGAGGAACTATCTAAAGTTGGAGAAGTCGATGTTCATACCGCTGGGCTGCAAGCTGCCCAAGCGAAATATGAGGTGCTGTTCCACCAATTTCCGGTGGGACGCTCAACACCTTCAATCTGATCTCCCGGTGGTTGAGCACTTCAACTCCCCCTCCCATTCCCAGTCTGACCTTTCGGTCCTGGGCCTCCTCCAGTGCCATAGTGAGTCCCACCGGAAATTGGAGGAACAGCACCTCATATTTCGCTTGGGCAGCTTGCAGCCCAGCGGTATGAACATTGACTTCTCCAACTTTAGATAGTTCCTCTGTCCCTGTCTTGCCCTCCCCCTTCCCAGTTCTCCCTCTATCTTCCTGACTCCACCTATATTCTTCCTTTGTCCCGCCCCCCTGACATCAGTCTGAAGAAGGGTCTCGACCTGAAACGTCGCCCATTCCTTCTCTCCTGAGATGCTGCCTGACCTGCTGAGTTACTCCAGCATTTTGTGAATAAATACCTTCAATTTGTACCAGCATCTGCAGTTATTTTCCTACACTGTAAGTTGTGAGGTGGAGCCGCCGTGGATCGGACTTGTCGATCCAGCACACCCGACAGATGCTCAATCGGATTGAGATCTGGAGAATATGGAGGCCAGGGCAACACCATGAACACTTCAACATGTTCCTCAAACCATTCCCGCACAATGTGTGCAGTGTGGCAGGGCGCATTATCCTGCTGAAAGAGGCCACTGCCATCAGGGAATGCCAGTGCCATGAAGGGGGGTACCTGGTCTGCAACGATGTTTAGGTAGGTGACACGTGTCACATTGAGGTCCACATGAATGGCCAGACCCAGGGTTTCCCAGCAGAACATTGCCCAGAGCGTCACACTCCCTCCACCGGCTTGTCATCTTCCCACAGTGCATCCTGGTGCCATCACTGCCCTCGTGCATCGATGAGCCTTGGGCGCCCAACACCCTGTCGCCAGTTTGTGGTTTGTCCCTCCTCGGACCACTGTCGGTAGGTACTCACCACTGCTGACCGGGAGCACCCCACAAGCCTTGCCGTTTCAGAGATGCTCTGACCCAGTCGTCTGGCCATAACAATTTGGCCCTTGTCAAAGTCACTCCTGCCCATTTCTCCTGCATCCAACACATCAACTTCAAGAACTGACTGTTCACTTGCTGCCTAATATATCCCACCCCTTGACTGGTGCCATTGTAACAAGATAATCAATGTTATTCACTTCGCCTGTCAGTGGTCATAATGTTTTGGCTCATTATGTATTATGTATTATGTATAATGTATTATGTATAATGTTTTGGCTCATAATGTGCTGTGCAATAACTGGTCACTTAATTATTATTGCCATTCATTATTATTATTCATTATTACTATAATGCATATGACACTTTCAATGCTTAATAACTATATCTTTTGACTGGTGCCTGACACAATTTCCCTCAGGGATAAATAAAGCTGTATTGTATTGTGTCGTAATCAGTGGCATTTAGCCAGCAGAACCTGTTTATCACGTTCATCCACACTATTACCATCTCTCAATTCATTTCGAAAAAAAAACAAAAACTAAGTATTTATTCAGAAACATTTGTCTTTATTCAGAACATTTTATATGGATACATCACATATCATAGGAACTAATATTCGGCCCATCATATCTGTGCTACCGTCCAATTAGACCCATCCAAACACTCTTTCCCCACACCCTCATATTTTCAAGTTTAAATGCTTTAAAAAAGTTTAATGAACACACTTGTTGCCACACTTTCAGACATGGCTTCAGGTTCACGGTATCTCACTGTTTCAAAAACAATTCCACCCGTTAAGACAGGCACATGGATACGACAGGTTTGGAGGGACATGGGCCAAGAGCAGGCAGGTGGGACTAGTGTGAAGCAGAGACATGTTGGCCTGTGTGGGAAAGTTGGGTCGAAGGGCCTGCTTCCTACACTGTATCACTCCATGACTCTACGACATTATACCCCTGGTATGGTCACAAAGGAATCTTAAAGGTTGTGCCCTTAAACCTGGGGACCAACTTTCCCACCAGTGCCATCGAGTCATACGGTGTGGAAACAGGCCCTTCGGCCCAACCTTCCCTCACCGACCAACATATCCCATCTACACTAGTCCCACCTGCCTGCATTTGGTCCATATCCCTCTGAGATCATCCAACTCTGCACCTGTCCAAATATTTTTTTAACATCGTCATATTATCTGCCTCAACTACCTCCTCCGGCAGCTCGTTCCATACATACATACATGTATAAAATTGTATAAAAACGTTGCCGCTCTGGTTCCTATTCAATCTTTCCCCCCCATCACACACCTTAAACCTATTATCCTCTGATTCCTGACTCCCCCACACTGGGTAAAGGACACTATGCATTTACCCTAACTGTTCCCTTTATGATTTTGTACACGTCTATAAGATTACCCCTCATCCTCCAGCACTCCAAGGAATAAAGTCTTTGCCGGTTCAACCTATTCCTACAGCTCAGACCTCGACTACAGGCAACATCCTCGTAAATTTGCACCCTTTCCAGCTTAACAACATCAGTGTGTAAAACGTTGTTCCCACTCATTTTGAACCCTCTCTAATTTAGTTTAGATCCATTGATATTGAATGTCTTTCTTGACAGACAAAATATCAATCAGGACATCTTTGATATGAGTTCATAAGTTATTTGAGCAGAAATAGGCCATTCGGCCCCTCAAGTCTAATCCGTCATGAAATGATGGCTGATCTATCTTTCCCTCGCAACCCCATTCTCCTGCCTTCTCTCCATAACCCCTGGCACCCGTACTAATCAAGAATGTATCTATCTCTGCCTTAAAAATATCCTTTGACTTGGCCCCCACAGCCTTCTGTTGCAGCGAATTCCACAGATTCACCGCCCTCTGACTGAAGAAATTCCTCCTCATCTCTTTCCTAAGGGAACTTGCTTTTATTCTGCGGCTCTGGTCACTGGTCCTAGGCTGTCTCACTGGTGGAAACTCCACATCCGCACTAGCCAGGCCTCTTTCACTATTTGCTAAGTATTTAATGAGCCCCCCCCCACCCCCTCATCCTTCTAAACTCCAGGTCCAATGTTGTCAAACTCTCATCATAGAGTCATAGAGTGATACAGTGTGGAAACAGGCCCTTCGGCCCAACTCGCCCGCACCGGCCAACAATGTCCCAGCTACCCTAGTCCCACTTGCCTGCGCTTGGTCCATAACCCTCCAAACCTGTCCTATCCATGTACCTGTCCAACGGTTTCTTAAACGATGGAATAGACCCAGCCTAAACTACCTCCTTTGGCAGCATTGTTCCATACACCCACCACCCTCTGTGTGAAAACGTTACCCCTCGGATTCCTATTAAATCTTTTCCCCTTCACCTTGAACCTATGTTTTCTGGTCCTCGATTCCACTACTCTGGGTAAAAGACCCTGTGCATCTACCCGATCTATTCCTCTCATGATTTTATAAACCTCTATAAGATCTCCCCTCATCCTCCTGCACGCCATGGAATAGAGACCCAGCCTACTCAACCTCTCCCGATAGCTCATATGCTAACCTGATCATTTCTGGGATCATTTCTTCTTTACAACAGTGCTAGACGTGTTTTGGGCTAAAAGGGAGGCCTTCTTCCAACAGTGCACACTCCTTCACGATTATCTAGGGGACCTATGTTCTTCAAACTTTGAAGAGCTTTGGCATGTCATCAGATACTCTGACCAAGACCTACGGATATGCTGTAGAGAGTATCTGTTGCGTCATTGCCTGCTACAGCAATTGGAATTCTGCAGTTGTACAGGGCCCTAATGAGACCGCACCTGAGGTACTGTGTGCAGTTTTGGTCTCCAAATTTGAGGAAGGATATTCTTGCTATTGAGGGCGTGCAGCGTAGGTTTACTAGGTTAATTCCCGGAATGGCGCGACTGTCATATGTTGAAAGACTGGAGCGACTGGCTTGTATACACTGGAATTTAGAAGGATGAGAGGGGATCTTATCGAAACATATAAGATTATTAAGGGGTTGGACACGTTAGAGGAAGGAAACATGTTCCCAATGTTGGGGGAGTCCAGAACCAGGGGCCACAGTTTAAGAATAAGGGGTAGGCCATTTAGAACAGAGATGAGGAAAAACCTTTTCAGTCAGAGAGTTGTAAATCTGTGGAATTCACTGTCTCAGAAGGCAGTGGAGGCCAAGTCTCTGAATGCATTCAAGAGAGAACTAGATAGAGCTATTAAGGATAGCAGAGTCAGGGGGTATGGGGAGAAGGCAGGAACGGGGTACTGATCGAGAATGATCAGCCGTGATCACATTGAATGGTGGTGCTGGCTTGAAGGGCCTAATGGCCGACTCCTGCACCTATTGTCTATTGTCTATTGCAATGTGCAGGAATGAAGGTTTGGTATTAGACTCTGCCTGGTCCATCACTGGCACAGACTTGCCCATCACTGAAGGCATCTGCATGAGGCGTGACTCGTGTAAAGGGCGGCATCTACCAATGAGGTCCCCCACCATCCTCTCCTCACCTCACTGCTGGGCAGGAGGTACAGGAGCCTGAAGTCCAACACCACCAGGTTCAGGAACTGCCACTTTCCTACAAGTTGTGTCACGGCTGCCCGCCTCTTTTCCGGGGTTACGACCGCGCCCGGGTGGCGTTAGCGCCGTCCACGGGCACCCTGGGGGATTTCCGGGACTGCTGGGCACCGCGGGGGGGTTGAATGCATCCTGGATAATGATTGCAACGTAGTTGTACAGTAGTTCCTTTAGTGTATTTGTTTGTCTCGTACTACGGTGGCGGGTTGTTTTGTTTTATCGTATTGTAAATATTATTTTTAATAATTGAATACATTTTTTGATATCATTTAAAAAATTTGTTGAGCACTGTAGCAGAACACTGGGTCATCAGCTGCTCTGCCACTGAGTTACAACGACACAGCAGACACTGTCTGTTCTTTCTTGGTGTTTGAGATGCTGTTGAAGTAGTGTGTGCAGGATGACCTCAGTTGTCCCATTTGTAGATGGTGCACACGGCAGCCATACTGTGGTAGTAGAGGTGGGGGGGGGGGGGGGGGGAGTTAATGTTAAGGGTAGCTGATATGGTACCAATCGTGTTGGCTGCTTTGTGCTGGATGGACACAGAGCGCTGTGGTAACTCAACGGGTCAGGCAGCATCTCTGGAGGACATGGACGGGCGTCGAGACCCTTCGTCAGACCATATCTTTGGTCAGAGTGGGGTGAATCTGTGGAATCCTTTGCCACAGAAGGCTGTGGAGGCCAATTGAAGGGATATGTTTAAGGCAGAGATAGATAGATTCCTGATTAGTACGGGTGTCAGGGGTTACGGGAAGACGTCGGGAGAATGGGGTTAGGAGGGAGAGATAGATCAGCCATGATTGAATGGCGGAGTAGACTTGATGGGCCGAATGGCCTAATTCTACTCTTATCACCTACGACCTTATGACAAAGGACTACCTGAGTGGAAGGGTCAGAAGGCCGCGGCCTGTAGAGGGAGCCACCAAGCTGGTCCCTGCTCGTCCCTCGAGCAGGACAGAGGGAGCCGGCGTCTAGGGTTGCCAACTGTCCCGTATATTGTATATTGTGCTAAATTGGTTTGTCCCATACGGGACCGCTCTTGTCCCGTATTGGGCCCAGGGGCGCTGTAGGCCTGGACGCTGTAGGCCCGGGCGCTGTAGACCTGGGCACAGTAGGTCCGGGGGGTGCTGTAGGCCCGGGCGCTGTATGCCTGGAGACTGTAGGACCGGGGGCCGCTGTAGGCCCAGACAATGTAGCCCCGGTAGCCCGGGCGCCGCCTAACAGAGGTTGTGTAGCAACCCACGTGGGGCGCGGGGGGGTGACGTCACCTTTTGTCCCTTATCTGGGAGTGAGGAAGTTGGCAACCCTACCGGCGACGGCGGACATGAGGGGCAAGGGCCGCTCTGCTTCAGACTGAAGAAGGGTCTCGACCCGAAACGTCGCCCGTTCCTTCTCTCCCGAGATGCTGCCTGAACCCGCTGAGTTGCTCCAGCATTTTGTGTCTACCTCAGAGATGAAATGTAGTCGGCAAGACTGTTCGGAGAAATGGGAAGGGGGATGGAAGGTGAGAGGAGGGAAAGCAAGGGTTACTTGAAGTTAGAGAAGTCAATGTTCATACAGAATTTCACTGTGCGTCTGTACATATGATAATGACCCCTTATTATCATATAATGACCATCGCCCTTTGACATGATTGTGGACTTGATTTCTAATGGTGTTCTGCACTGACTTCTCTTTGTAGTGTTTCCTTTCACTGTCATGCAAACTTTGTGCCATTTATATTTTTGCATGTCTGAGTCTATGTGCTCATGGTGCTGCCGTTAGCAAGATTATCATTGTTTCTGTACTCCACGATCCTTTTGCATACGATAATAAGCCCGACCTAATAATGTAGATTTTCATATTCTATCCTCCAGAGTGGTAGAGTCTTCCAACATATGAGCCAAAACATTATGACCACTGACAGGTGAAGTGAATAACATTGATTATCTTGTTACAATGGCACCTGTCAAGGGGTGGGATATATTAGGCAGCAAGTGAACAAGTCAGTTCTTGAAGTTGATGTGTTGGATGCAGGAGAAATGGGCAGGAGTATAGACCTGAGCAACTTTGACTAGGGCCAAATTGTTATGGACTGACGACTGGGTCAGAGCATCTCTGAAACGGCAAGGCTTGTGGGGTGCTCCCGGTCAGCAGTGGTGAGTACCGACCGACAGTGGTCCGAGGAGGGACAAACCACAAACCGGCGACAGACAGGGTGATGGGCGCCCAAGGCTCATCGATGCGCGAGGGCAACGAAGGCGATCCCGTCTGGTCCGAACCGACAGAAGGTCTACTGTGGCACAAGTCACAGAAAACTTTAATGGTGGTCACGGGAGGAATGTGTCACAATACACAGTGCATCGCACCCTGCTGCGTATTAGGCTGCGTAGCCACAGAGTGCCCATGATGACATAATGTTTTGGCTCATCAGTGAAAGTCCATAAGTCACAGGAGCAGAATGAGACCATTCGGCCCAACAAAACTATTTTGCCATGCATTCATGGCTGATCTGTCTCTCTCTCTCTCTCTCACAACCCCATTCTCCTGCCGTCTCCCGCTAACCACTGACACCAGCACTAATCAAGAACCGGTCAATCTCCCCTTGAAGAGTGTCTTGGCCTCCAGAGTGGTCTGTATTATAGATGAAGGTTTGAGCCGCCCAACGTTAGTTATCATTGCATTAAATACGTTGAGAATACCCAGAGAAATCCTGCAAAGACAAAAATGACTTATAGGCGAGAACAAAACAAAATAATGCCCTTATCACGGGCAACCAAATGAAGATACATTTTCTCAAACAGTAGATGGTATTTCGTGGTGCAGCATGAAAATGTCCCCCTTCTCGCAGATTAGTCTTGGCCATTTATAACCGTGGAGTTTACGACGAGTTTCAATCTCAAGGTGTTGGAATAAGCTTCCATGACAAGCCTGGGGTTTGTCCGAACTTACTTTAAACTTGTCCTTCATAAGTTTCATTCCATATTGGTCCCGGAAAATTAGCAGTTCACAACGTCAAATTATTTCCTTCCAGCATCTGCAGCTCCTCGTGTGTCCAGTGTGTTTCCTTTGGTCAAAGGTAGGCACGAGAGGCTGGAGTCGCTCAGCGGGCCAGGCAGCATCCCTGGAGAGGAGGAGTTCTTCCCTACACATTGTTTCCTTCGTTCCATTGGTCCTCTGTTCCGTACGAGTGCAGATGGTTTGTGTCAACTCCATCGACTCCCACTGTAATCTTTGTCCTCTGTAGGGCGGCATGGTGGCGCAGCGGTAGAGTTGCAGCCTTGCAGCGCTAAAGACCCCGGTTCGATCCTGACTGCGGGTGCTGTCTGCGTGGAGTTTGCACGTTCTCCCTTATGACCGCGTGGGGTTTCTCCGAGATCTTCGGTTTCCTCCCAATCTTCAAAGGCGAACAGGCTTGGTATAAATGTAAATTGTCCCTCGAGTGTGTAGGATAGTGTTGATGTGCTGGGGATCGCTGGTCGATACGGACTCGGTGGGCCGAAGGGCCTGCTTCTGTGCTGTACCGCGAAACTAAACGAAACTGATCCATTAACCTCGTCAAACCAATCTCTACATTCAAATGAGGAATCAGATGAAAGATCGCAGGCTGGTAACATTCTCTCCTCAGATGCTGGTCCTCACCCGAAACGTCACCTACCTACCTACCTGTTTTCTCCAAAGACTCTGCCTGACCCGCTGAGTTACTCCAGCACTTTGTGTCTTTTTTTTGTTGTTGCACATAACATTTATTTAATAAAAATCACCCTTTGCCACAAAACCAGAAATTGCTAGAAATACACAGCAAGCCGGCTAGCTTTCGTGGAGAGAGAAACGGAGATAGTTTTTTCAAATTCAGAGACCAGTCTTCACAACTGGAAAAGTGAGAAAGCAAGTGTGAGAGGGAGTATAAGAAAATGACTGCAGATGCTGGTACAAATCGATTTATTCACAAAATGCTGGAGTAACTCAGCAGGTCAGGCAGCATCTCGGGAGAGAAGGAATGGGTGACGTTTCGGGTCGAGACGTCACCCATTCCTTCTCTCCCGAGATGCTGCCTGACCTGCTGAGTTACTCCAGCACAGTGTGAGAGGGAGGCAGCTTGAGGAAACATCAGGAATGTTTGTGATAGTAGAAAGGCCCAGATTGTTCTGGTGCCGTTAACTTTGGTGCCAATAGATAGTGGGAAAAGGAACCAAAAAAAATGCTGAATGTGTGAAATGTGGAACTCAACAGTTCTACAATTTTTTTAATTTTAGTCTTTGAGATGCAGATTGGAAACAGGTCCTTCGGCCCACTGGATCCATGCCAACTACAATCACCCATACACTAGTTCTATCCTCGACACTAGGAACTGTTTTGCAGAAGCCAATTAACCTACAAAACTTTGGAGTGTGGCAGGAAACCAGAGCACCCGGAGAAAACGCATGTGGTCCCAGGGAGAACGAACAAATTCTGTACAGACAGCACCCGTGGTCAGGATCGAACCTGGGTCTCTGGTGCTGCAAAGCAGCAACTCTACAGCATTTCTCTGCGGCTAAGTTTCAACTCCTTGACTCTCTCCACAATTGATGCCTAACTTACTGAGTGCTTCCAGAATTTTTGTTGTTTTTCTCCTTTCAGATTTCAAACATACGCATATTTTTGTTTCAATTTCAAGTTTTTGACTGACTTCCAGTCTCAAGAGCCAGGGAGAGTGTTCCAGATATTCGTTTAGTTTAGAGATACAGCGCGGAAACAGGCCCTTCGGCCCATCGAGTCCGCACCGGCCAGCGATCCCCTCACACTAACACTGTCCTATACACACTCGGGACAATTTACACAGACACCTTAATTATTAAGGTGTATGTGTAACAGACTATTAACCTACATACCTGCACATCTTTGGAGTGTGGGAGGAAACCGAAGATCTCAGCGAAATCCCACACGGTCACGGGGAGAACGTACAAAGTCCGTACAGACAGCACCCATAGTCGGGATCGAACCCGGCGCTGCAAGAGCTGTAAGGCAGAAACTGTACCGCTGCGCCACTGTGCCGCTATTAGAACAGGCACAATGTCCCAAATTGGACCCCTTTTTCATTGCTACATTCTGTGATTAAGAGGAAGGAGTCCGCTGAACAGGAGACGTCATGTTGCAGTTATACAAGACGCTGGTGAGGCCACATTTGGAGCATTATGTTCAGTTTTGGTCACCATGTTACAATAAAGATGTTGTCAAGCTGGAAAGCGTGTAGCGAAGATTCACAAGGATGTTACAGGACCCGAGGGCCTGAGCTAAAGGGAGAAGTTGTGCAGACTAGGACTCTCATCCTTGGAGCACAAGAGGATGAGGAGTGAGTATAAGAAAATAACTGCAGATGCTGGTACAAATCGATTTATTCACAAAATACTGGAGTAACTCAGCAGGTCAGGCAGCATCTCAGGCAGCATCACCCATTCCTTCTCTCCCGAGATGCTGCCTGACCTGCTGAGTTACTCCAGTATTTTGTGAATAAAAGGATGAGGAGTGATCTTGCTGAGATCCCAAAAAATTCTTCCACTGGCTCAGATAGTAAAAACATTTGAGGAATGCTGGTTTAAGATGCACACTGGAAAACATTTAAGCAAAGTTGCCTTTGGAGAAAATTAAAGTGCTCCATCTATAGACTAAAACTCTCGTTCGTTTGTTTGTTTGTTTGTTTGTTTGTTTGTTTGTTTGTTCCTTAACTACAGCCAAAACGGTGCATGATAGCATGACAATTTTAGGCCCACCTGACTCACCGTCATCCCTTTGATGCTAATGGAAGCAGTTTCATTGAAATTGGTTATATATTTTTAAGTTATTCACATTTTAAAGTTTAAATCTATCTCCTAGGGAGGGGGGGGGGGAGGGGGAGGGAGGGAGGGGGAGGAGGGAGGATAAGGGGCTGAAGGGGGATGGAGTGGGGGGAACGGGGGAGGGAAAGGGGGCGAGGGGAGGGGTAGAGAGGGGAGGGAGGAGGGGGGAGGAGAGGGTGCCGCACCAATGCAGGAGAGGTTTAGGCCCAACGGGTCCACTTGGTCTAATAACAACTATATGCGTAAAGAGCATCAAAGATTGGCACAAAAAACTGGAGTAACTCAGTGGGTCAGACAGCATCTCTGGAGAAAAGGAATAGGTGATGTTAAAAGCATCTCCTGCAGTCTCCTTGGTCTCAAGCCAATTGTATTCATGTGCAGGAAGGAACTGCAGATGCTGGATTAAATCGAAGATAGACACAAAGTGCTGGAGTAACTCGGCAGGTCAGGCAGCATCTCTGGAGAGAAGGAATGGGTGACGTCTCGGGTCGAGACCCTTCTTCAGACAGTATTAAACTTGTACAGGATTGTATTAAAACTTGTTTCCACCGATCCTTGAACGTTGGTGGAAATGAATTCAGAATTTTGGCTTTCAATAAGCAAATGGTTTTGTGGGAGGAGCAGAAGAAAAAAAACATTTCTCGGGCTAATGGGGAAATGGAACGAACTGCATTGGTCTTGCAAAACGTTGCCGTGCCTGAATGACTTTCTTCCGTGAGGTAACAGTTCCTTCCACAGCCGCTCGGGCCAGTGCACACAATCGGTTTGATAGGCAATGACGCAAAATCTAGTCCTCGAGGAACAATGGGCAACATGGTTGTAATCCGAGAAACGACTTTCAGGCTTCTGTGTTTTCACCTGCAAGATAAATATTGAATGGTGATGAATTCCAATCAACGCAAGACGCAGAAGCACTCCCTATTTGTAGAGGAAATCAGACATTGGTTATTAAGGGTGTCGGGGGTTACGGGGAGAAGGCCGGAGAAATGGAGTCGAGAGACTAGGAGTTCCAGCCAGAATTAAAGGATGTTCCTTTAAGGAGGAGGAATTTCTTCAGTCAGAGGGTGGTGAATCTGGTGGAATTCTTTGCCGCACAAGAGGCCAAGTTGATGGATTTTTAAGGCAGAAGTAGAACGATTCTTGATTAGTACGGGTGTTCGGGGTTATGGGTCGAGTGCAGGAGAAAGGGGTGTATATGAGAGTGGGGAAGATTCCAACAAGGGGACATAACTTCAGAATTAAGGGACAAAAGTTTAGGGGTAACTTCTTTACTCAGAGGGTGGTGGCTGTGTGGAATGGGCTTCCGGTGGAAGTGGTGGAGGCAGGCTCGATTTTATTATTTAAGAGTAAATTGGATAGGTAAATGGATGGGAGGGGATTGGAGGGTTATGGTCTGAGAGCAGGTAGATGAGACTAGGTCAGAGAAAGTGGTCGGCGTGGACTGGTAGGGCCGAACGGGCCTGTTTCCGTGCTGTAATTGTTATATGGTTATATGGTTATATGTAAATTGGTAGATATGTAAATTGTCCCTGGTGTGCGTAAGGACGGTGTTGATGTGCGGGGACCACTGGTCGGTGCGGACTCTCAGCTAAAGTGAAACGAAACAATTAATCTTCATCAGAAGGGCTGCAGCTGTTAGCTGGCACATTGGTTGAGACGAAGGGGAAAAGATTTGAAACATTCACTGTTTTCTCCCCACAGATGCCTTCAAACATGTTGAGGGTTGACAAATGTAGTTTCATGCAATTATTGTGTGTGTGAAACTCTGCTTTACACTGGTGCCAAATTTCCAATCACACGCATATCCAACCCGACTCCATAATTCCATAACGTGATGAAATTTAAGAATGTAATGACGTGTCCAACCCACCCTCTCTAATAACCTATTCTTTGCAACGACTGATAATATAATAATATATTAAGAGTGGCTACACCCTCCCTGTGTAGAGTTGCTGCCTCTCAGCGCCAGAGACTCTGGTTCGATCCTGACTACGGGTGCTATCTGTACAGAGTTTGTACGTTCTCACCGTAACCTGTGTGGGCTTTCTCCGGGTGCCCCGGTTTCCTCCCACACTTTAAAGACGTACAGGTTTGTAGGCTGATTGGCTTTGTATAATTGTAAATTGTCTCTACTGTGTGTGGGGTTGAGTTAGGGGATTGCTGGTTGGTGCGGACTCGGTGGGCTGAAGGGCCTGTTTCCACGCTGCATCTCGAAACAAAACTAAACTTTACAAGGCGCTGGTCAGACCGCATTTGGAGTTACTCCAGCATTTTGTGTCTATCATCATATCATATCATATCATATATATACAGCCGGAAACAGGCCTTTTCGGCCCTCCAAGTCCGTGCCGCCCAGTGATCCCCGTACATTAACACTATCCTACACCCACTAGGGACAATTTTTACATTTACCCAGCCAATTAACCTACATACCTGTACGTCTTTGGAGTGTGGGAGGAAACCGAAGATCTCGGAGAAAACCCATGCAGGTCACGGGGAGAACGTACAAACTCCTTACAGTGCAGCACCCGTAGTCAGGATCGAACCTGAGTCTCCGGCGCTGCATTCGCTGTAAAGCAGCAACTCTACCGCTGCGCTACCGTGCCGTCTATCTTTGGTGTAAACCAGCATCTGCAGTTCCTTCCTCAACTAGGTATTTACTTTCAAACCAAGGAAGCGGGAACATGTGCAGGAAGGGACTGCAGATGCTGGTTTAAACTGAAGTTGACACAAGAAGCTGGAGTAACTCAGTGAGACAGGCAGCATCTCTGGAGAAAAGGAATAGGTGATGTTTTGGGTCGGTTTGTTCATTATCACATTGAATGTCAATTGGAAGATGTTTTTCTAATATTATAATGGCAACCATACTTGAAAGGTGAAGTGCTGAGATGACATTAGATGTTATTTTGAGAAATACGGTTCAAATGATCAGATCGTATCCAGATGGACTTAGAAGACATTTTATTGTCTGTAATCAATGGATTTCAGCGAGGTTTACACATGAAATATATTGCTTGTTCCATTATCGCAAATGCTTTCACCATAGCTTCCAACATCTTACAATGTTACCATTGTCCGTTCCAAGTGGCACGGTTGGTGGACCTGCCCTGTCACAGTTCCAGCGACCCGGGTTTGATCCTGACCTTTGGGTGCTGTTCAGGTAGGCCTCTGCATGTTCTTCTTGTGACTGCGGGTTTCCTCTGCCTGCTCCTGCCTTCTCCCACACCCCAGAGATGCTTAGGTTCATACACCACTGAACTGCCCCAAATGCTTTGGGCAGCACGGTGGCACAGCGGTAGAGTTGCTGCCTTACAGCGCCAGGGACCCGTGTTCGATCCCGACTATGGGTGCTGTCTGTACGGAGTTTGTACGTTCTCCCCGTGACTGCGTGGGTTTTCTCCGAGATCTTCGGTTTCCTCCCACACCCCAAAGACGTACAGGTTTGTTGGTTAATTGGCTTGGTATAAATGTAAATTGTCCCCAGTATTTGTTGGATAATGTTAGTGTGCGGGGGTCACTGATCGGTGCGGACTCGGTGGGCCGAAGGGGCTGTTTCCGCGCTGTATCTCTAAACTAAACCAAATGATAGAATCTGGTAGTTGATGGAAAGAGGAGGAGAATAGAAGATTGGATTAGTGTGAATGGGTGCTTGAAGGTCAAGGACATGCCTCCATGATGGATTGCTCCCATAGTAACTAGGTTCATACGCAATGGTTCCGGTGAAGGCCTATCCATCTTCAATACCACATCTATATACTAAAACTCTCGTTTGTTTGTTCCTGAACTACAGCCAAAACGGTACACGAGAGCATGACAATTATAGGCCCATCTTACTCACCGCTGTCCCTTTGGTGCTAATGGATGAAGTTTCATTGAAATCGGTGTTATATTTTTAAAGTTATTCTCATTTAAAATTTTAGATCTACCTCCTAGGTAGGGGGAAGGAGGGAGGATAAGGGGGGGGTTGAGGGGTATGGAGTGGGGGGAAGGGGGGAAGAGGAAGGGGGGAGGGGAAGGGGAGGGGAAGGGGGAGGGGAAGGGGGGAGGGGAAGGGGGGAGGGGGGAGAGAGGGGAGGGGGAGAGAGGGGGGAGGGGGAGAGAGGGGGAGGGGGAGAGAGGGGGGAGGGGACGGGGAGGGAGTGGGAGAGAGGGGGAGGGGGGAGGGGGAGGGGGAAAAAGAGGAGGAGAGAAAGGGGAGAAAGGGAGAAAGGGGGAAGGGGAGAAAGGGGAGGGGGAGAAAGGGGGAGAGAGGGGGAGGGGGTGGAGGGGATGGGGAGAGAAGGGGAGGGGGAAAGAGGGGAGGGGAGAGAGGGGGGAGGGGGAGTGAAGGGAAGGGGGAGAGAGGGGGGAGGGGGAGAGAGGGGGGAGGGAGAGAGAGGGGGAGGGGGAGAGAGGGGGAGGGGGAGAGAGGGGGGAGGGGGAGTGAAGGGGAGGGGGAGAGAGGGGGGAGGGGGACTAAGGGGGAGGGGAGAGAGGGGGAGGGGAGAGAGGGGGAGGGGGAGAGAGGGGGAGAGAGGGTGGAGGGGAGGGGGAGAGAAGGGGAGGGGGAGAGAGGGGGGAGGGGGAGTGAGGGGGAGGGGGAGAGAGGGGGGAGGGGGAGAGAGGGGGTAGGGGGAAGGGGGGGAGAGGGGGGAGGGGGAGTGAAGGGGAGGGGGAGAGAGGGGGAGGGGAGAGAGGGGGAGGGGGAGAGAGGGGGAGAGAGGGTGGAGGGGAGGGGAGAGAAGGGGAGGGGGAGAGAGGGGAGGGGGAGAGAGGGGGGAGGGGGAGGGGGAGTGAGGGGGAGGGGGAGAGAGGGGGAGGGGGAGAGAGGGGGTAGGGGGAAGGGGGGGAGAGGGGGGAGGGGGGGTAGAGGGTGCTGCACCAATGCAGGAGAGGTTTGGGCCCAACAGGTCCACTTTGTCTAGTGTATATTTAAATGTGCACCTACCAGTCCTTCCCTGCACAAGCTTACAAAAGGCAACCCACAAAATGGTTTCAAAACCAAATGTCCTTCCCGCTGCAGGCCAATGGGGCAACTTTGCTTCTAACGGCAAGCGATCGTCGATAATGAGATATTAATAAAATAATTCTAAAATCTCCACCCACAGGGTTATGTTTGGAGTTATTGGTCTTAAGCCAGTTGTTTTTTTTTTAGAGATACAGCGAGGAAACAGGCCACTCGGCCCACCGGGTCCGCACCGACCAGCGATCCCCACACATTAACACTATCCTACACACCCACCCAGGACAATTTACACCCACGCCAAGCCAATTAACCTACACAAACCTGTACGTCTTTGGAGTGTGGGAGGAAACCAAAGATCTCAGAGAAAACCCACGCCGGTCACGGGGAGAACGTACAAACTCCGTACAGGCGGCACCCGTAGTCGGGATCGAACCCGGGTCTCCGGCGCTGAAAGCGTTGTAAGGTAGCAACTCTACCGCTGCGCCACCGTGCCGCAGGCTCGTTCTTACTTGTTCTCAGGTGTTCCGCTTCCTACTCCCTTGCCATGGAAGTGTGAGGCAAAGAGCTTTAGCAGAAGGACACAAAGTGCTGGAGTAATCCAGTGAGTCACGGCATCATCTCCGGAGAGAAAGGATGGGTGACGCTTCGGGGCAGGGACCCCTCTTCTATCTTTAGCAGTTTATGTATGGGCTCATTTCTCCAGGTCAATTTGTTACACAACACCGGAGGATGCAAACACGTCTTTGGAAAATGGACCGAAGATTAGTCTGAGGTACAAAAATAACAATTAGTGTCCTGGAAAATCTGGGAGAAGAGAAAATAGCTTGATTTTGGTCGGATACTCAGCCACAAGATAGAACCTGGAGCCTTATCTAGAGTGGACATCCTTGGGGGGGAAAAAAATACACGTACACACACACACACAATCACAAAAATAAACTATCCTATTATCCAATATCCTTCATATGTTTGTTTATAATGCAAATAAACTTGCAGTAACAAAATGCTAATGGAAATGCATGACTTAACACTGATGCAGGATTAAAAAATATAAAGTAACTAAAATAGATCGCTTAATGTAACAGCACTTGTATAAATCAAGATATTTGCCAGAAGGACAGAAATATTCAGTGCATGCCATCCAGGGTCAGAAATAACCATGAGTACAGATTGGCTGCATGCCAGAAAACAAATGAAGACACAAGCCCTTATAGAAACGACAGATCTTAATGCAAATCATTGTTCAGTTTAGAGATGGAGAGCAGAAACAGGCCCTTCGGCCCACCCATTCCGGGCTGACCACCCATCCCCACGCACTAACACTATCTGTCACACACTAGGGACAATTTACAATTTTTCCGAAACCAATTAGCCCGCAATCCTGTACGTCTTTGAAGTGTGGGCAGAAAATCCACGCAGTGCCATGGGGAGAACGTACAAACTCAACTACGAGAACGCTGTAAGGCGGCAACTCTACCGCCGTGCCCACCTTAATTTATTTTTTAGACCATTTGAGGGGATAAGATTATATATATTTTTTTTAAAATCAATCAGCATCCCTCCTATCAAAGAATAGAGAAATAGTATCCAGTATCCAAACTGAAAGGATTAAACATGGCGCGAACCAGTTGAGGTTGGCAGCCCGGTCTTTTTGAACAAAAAACAACGATTACTAACGACAGACACAAAATGCTGAAGTAACTCAGCAGGTCAGGCAGCATCTCTGGAGAGAAGAAAGTTTCGGGTCGAGACTCTTCATCGGGCTCAGATGTAGTGTGACAAAGGGTCTTGACCCGAAACATCGCCTGTTCCTTTTCTCCAGAGATGCTGCCTGACCCGCTGAGTTACTCCAGCCTTTTGGCGTCCACCTTCGGCGCAAAGCAGCACCTGCAGTTCCTCCTTCTTGCACAATGATTACTCATGGTTTGGCTTATTGTGTCTTCATGAAGCAGGTTATTAAATGTAGAAGATTGATGTCAGTTTAATGTCTGATCACCTGCCTCTATATGGCACCCCCTGTGGCACTCATCTTTGGAAACTTAATATGGAAAACAATAGACATCTCACTTATTAATGTCCATTTTTCAAGAATGTATGTACTCATTTGCTTGTAAATAGAGCCCGGGTTATGACTTTTTTCTCCCCCCAGAGAGAGAGGCAAGAGTTAACAATGAGTAAACATTCTTTTCTTCAAACCCCCCCCCCACAAATCCTTCATTAAAGCCGTCATTAAAACACAGTTTAAACACAAATTAAAAAGTCCTGGTCGCGTTTTTTTCACGGGTCCGGAGTCCCCGCCATCAGATGAAGTATTCCTTCTTACTTTCATCCACAGAGTCTTGGAAATTGGGATCGTTCTTCAAGGCCACGTCAGCGTTCTCGGCAAACTCGGTGCCCTTGGCCTCGTTGGTGCGGTAGGAGCCCTTGTGCCTGTACAGGTAACGGATCATAACCACGAGGAGGCAGATGACCACAAAGACCACGGCGGCTATGACACCTGTGGGTAGAGAGGACAACCGGTTTAGTTTAGTTTAGAGTTTAGAGATACAATAGACAATAGGTGCAGGAGGAGGCCATTCGGCCCTTCGAGCCAGCACCGCCATTCAATGTGATCATGGCTGATCATTCTCAATCAGCACCCCGTTCCTGCCCTCTCCCCATACCCCCTGACTCCGCTATCCTTAAGAGCTCTATCCAGCTCTCTCTTGAATGCATTCAGAGAATTGGCCTCCACTGCCTTCCGAGGCAGAGAATTCCACAGATTCACAACTCTCTGACTGAAAAAGTTTTTTCCTCATCTCAGTTCTAAAACTGTGGCCCCTGGTTCTGGACTCCCCCAACATTGGGAACATGTTTCCTACCTCTAACGTGTCCAACCCCTTAATAATCTTATACGTTTTGATAAGATCCCCTCTCATCCTTCTAAATTCCAGTGTATACAAACCTAGTCGCTCCAGTCTTTGAACATATGATACAGCACGGAAACAGGCCGTTTCGGCCCACCGGGTCCGCGCCGCCAGCGATCCCCGCATATTAACACTATCCTACACCCACTGGGGGAGAATTTTTACATTTACCAAGCCAATTAACCTACAAACCTGTACGACTTTGGAGTGTGGGAGGAAACCAAAGATCTCGGAGAAAACCCACGCAGTAATGGGGAGAACGTACAAACTCCGTACAGGCAGCACCCTTAGTCGGTATGGAAACCGGGTCTCCGGCGCTGCATTCGCTGTAAGGCGGCAACTCTACCGCTGCGCCGCCATTAGAGCGGTCAAAACACGAACTGCAAGATCCCCTTGGGTGGCTCACCAAATTATCAGATCACACCGATTATGGCGGCACTGTGGCGCAGCGGTAGAGTTGCTGCCTCACAGCGCCAGGGATCTGGGTTCAATCCCGACTACAGGCGCTGTCTGTACGGAATCAGAAGTTGAATTGACCCTCAGTCTATCTTTGTATGGGAAAATAACTGCAGATGCTGGTTCAAACAGGTTGTGTGAGTGGGCGGATGCACGGCAGATGCAGTTTAATGTGGATAAGTGTGAGGTTATCCACTTTGGTGGTAAGAATAGGAAGGCAGAGTATTATCTGAATGGTGTCAAGCTAGAAACAGGCGATGTACAACGAGATCTGGGTGTCCTAGTGCATCAGTCACAGAAAGGAAGCATGCAGGTACAGCAGGCAGTGAAGAAACCCAATGGAATGTTGGCCTTCATAACAAGAGGATTGAGTATAGGAGCAAAGAGGTCCTTCTGCAGTTGTACAGGGCCCTAGTGAGACCGCACCTGGAATACTGTGTGCAGTTTTGATCTCCAAATTTGAGGAAGGATATTCTTGCTAGTGAGGGCGTGCAGCGTAGGTTTCAATATAGTCAATAGTCAATAGTCGTTTATTTGTTACATACACATAAATGTGTAGTAAAATGAAACATTACCCGCAGTTGAACAATAAGACCAATAAGATTAATCAATAAAAATGCAATAACACATACAATCACAACTAACACCAAACAAAAAGAAACATCCATCACAGTGAGTCTCCTCCAGTCCCTCCTCACTGTGATGGAAGGCCAGAATGTCTACTAGGTTAATTCCCGGAATGGCGGGACTATCATATGTTGAAAGACTGGAGCGACTAGGCTTGTATGCACTGAAATGTAGAAGGATGAGAGGAGATCTTATCGAAACGTATAAGATTATTAAGGGGTTGGACATGTTAGAGGCAGGAAACACGTTCCCAATGTTGGGGGAGTCCAGAACAAGGGGCCACAGTTTAAGAATAAGGGGTAGGCCATTTAGAACTGAGATGAGGAAAA
Source organism: Rhinoraja longicauda (assembly GCF_053455715.1). NCBI lineage: Eukaryota > Metazoa > Chordata > Chondrichthyes > Rajiformes > Arhynchobatidae > Rhinoraja > Rhinoraja longicauda. The sequence continues at coordinate 7,615,311 of NC_135960.1, forward strand.
ACTTTTTCAGTCAGAGAGTTGTGAATCTGTGGAATTCTCTGCCTCAGGGGGTATGGGGAGAAGGCAGGAACGGGGTACTGATTGAGAATGATCAGCCATGATCACATTGAATGGCGGTGCTGGCTCGAAGGGCCGAATGGCCTCCTCCTGCACCTATTGTCTATTGTCTATTGTCTATAAATTGAAGGTAGACACAAAATGCTGGAGTAACTCAGCGGGTCAGGCAGCGTCTCAGGAGAGAAGGAATGGGTGACTTTTCGGGTCGAGACCCTTCTTCAGACTTCAATCTTTCAGAGATTTCAAAGATTCAGTCTATCTTCGATCAGACTTTACTGGCTCTACCTTGCACTAAACGTCATTCTCTTATCATGTATCGATGCACATGTACGATTGTAATCATGTATTGTCTTTCCGCTGAGTGGTTAACATGCAACAAAAGCTTTTGACCGTACCTCGTCACGTGTGACATTAAACTAAACAGAACTGAAGTTCTTACCGTGACCTGCGTGGGTTTTCTCCCACACTCCAAAGGCATGCAGGTCTGTAAATTGTCCCTATTGTGTAGGATAGTGTTAGAGTACAGGAATCGCTGGTCGGCGTAGGACTGGGAGGGCCAAAGGACGTCTTTTCACACTGCATCTCCTAAAGTTTAAAGTCTAACTGGATGTCTCCCTCAAAGATCAGACACATGTATGGTTGGAACGAAACGGTCCACCAAGATGCAGGAGATACAGTGCGGAAACAGGCCCTTCGGCCCACCGGGTCCGCGCCGCCCAGCGATCCCCGCACATTAACACTAACCTACACACACTAGGGACAATTTTTACATTTGCCCAGCCAATTAACCTACATACCTGTACGTCTTTGGAGTGTGGGAGGAAACCGAAGATCTCGGAGAAAACCCACGTAGATAACTCTACCGCTGCGCCACCGTGCCGCCCATTGAGGTGTATGAAATCATGAGGGGAATAGATTGGGGAGACGCACAGCATCCCTTGCCCAGAGCAGGGGAATCTATAGGGTTGCCAACTGTCCTGTATTAGCAGGGACATCCCATATTTTGGGCTAAATTGATTTGTCCCGTACGGGGCTGCCTTTGCACCGTATTTGGACCGGACACTGTAGGCCCGGACAGTGCAGTAGGAAAAAAACTGTCTACCTTCCGGACAGTGTAGGTCCGGAGGCCCTGGCGGGGCCTAACAGAAGTTGCGCAGTAACCCGCCTCCCGGCCGCCCTTGGTGGAGAGGGAGAACTCAACTGCTGCGCCACCGTGCCGCCGTGGGTGTAAAAAAAATCACAAAACCTATTGAAAACTTCTTGGAACAAGTTAAATCCTAAAAAAACCCTGATAATTCTCAACCTCAATCCCAGAATTTATAAGCTTAAAAGACAAAACCTTATATCACTAAAAGACCGACATATCTATCAGCGTATTCCATCATATCTACTCCACCCTGGGGCCCTGCATCTCCAAACCCATCGCTCCTCACATCTGCTGTTGGGCTGAGACCCTCCCAAAACCATCTGTTCGACGACATAACTCCCCCCAAACTGCTCCAAGGGAGTTCAGCAAGTTAAACACATGCGAGTCATCTCTCCCCGCCCAATCCCAAGACCTTTGTTCCTCAACTCGAACACTCCCAGCCACCCACTACCGAGCCCAACAGGAATTTGGCCCATTTCCTTTCTGCACTGGCCAAGTACACGAGTATACTTCTAGTTCCTTCACGGGTCAAATCGATCAACGCAAGAAACATATGGACAAAGTTGCGGCAGAGTTGCGGCCTCACAGCGCCAGAGACCCGGATTCCATCCCGACCACGGGAGCTGTGTGCAGAGTTTGCCCGTTCTCCGTGTGACTGCGTGGGTTTTTTTTTTTCTGGGTACCACAGTTACCTCCAAAACTGGAAAGACGTACAAGTTTGGAGGTTAATTGGCCTTGTTAAAGTCGTATATTGTCCCTAGCGTGTAGGATAATGCCAGTGTAGGGGGCGAACTGCTGGTCGGCGCAGACACGATGTGCCGATGGGCCTGTTTCCGCGCTGTGGCTCTAAAGTCTAAATCCAGATGACAAAATAATAGATGCTGAAGATGAGGATGCTAACAGAGGCAGAGGTAGACAGTATAGAAAGAGGCCCTTCGGCCCAACTTGCCTATGCCAACCAAGATGCCCCATCCAAGCTTTTCCCATTTGCCCGTGTTAAATGTGTCCATACCCATCGAACCCATACCTGTCCAAGGGCCTTTTAAATGCTGTTTATAGTATCAGCCTCAACTACCTCCTCTGGCAGCTCGTTCCATACACCCATCACCCTCTGAGTGAAAAATTTGCCCCTCGGGTTCCTAGTAAATCGTCCCCCTCTCACCCTAAACCTCTGTTCTGTGGTGGAGGAAGGAAGTGGTTTAAAACGAAGATAGTCTCAAAAAGCTAGAGTAGCTCAGCGGGTCAGGCAGCAACTCTGGAGAGAAGGAATGGGTGACGTTTTGGGGCCGAGACACTTCTTCAGAATTCTTGACTCCCCTACTCTGGCCAAGAGTCTGGGTAAAAGTCTGAGCATTCACCCCATCTATTCCAAATCTAATCTCCATGCTTGTTACAATAGTGGATTAAATATGGTAATATGGTGCAACTGTTCTAGTTACATTTCAACTATTGAAAGAATCTCTCTTTAATGTTAATGTAGATTCCTAATTTGAGGAAGGACATCCTTGCTATTGAGGCAGTGCAGCGCGTAGGTTCGCCAGGTTAATCCACAGGTTGGCGGGACCGTCATATGAGGAAAGATTGGAAAGACTGGGCTTGTATTCACTGGAGTTTAGAAGGATGAGAGGGGATCTTATAGAGACGTATAAAATTATAAAAGGACTGGACAAACTAGATGCAGGAAAAATGTTCCCAATGTTGGGGGAGTCCAGAACCAGGGGCTACAGTTTAAGAATAAAGGGGAGATAAAGAATGATGTATTTTGGAATGATCAGAGAATAAAATGCTGTATGTAAAAAACACAGGATAAGAATCGAGCCCCGAGGCAGATCAGCCATGATCATGTTAGATGTAGGGCAGGCTTAAGGGATTGAGTGACCTATTTCTGCTTGTCTTTTCGTATACTTTTATGTCCCATTCAAATGAAATGGGAGGCAGATCAACTCTGCAAACAGACAAGAGTGGAGGGTCATCTCATCACTAGGGTTGCCAACTTTCTCATTCCCAAATAAGGGACAAAAGGTGACGTCACTGCCCCGTGCCCCACGTGACCTCACCTAGCCAACGGCCACGTGTTCCCTCTCCACTAATGGTGGCCGCCCGGGCCGGGAGGCAGGTTGCTAGCCAACCTCCGTTAGGCGGCGCCCCGGGCCTCCGGGCCTACACTGTCCGGTCCTATAGTGTCCGGGCCTCCAGCGTCCCCCGGGCCTATAATGGCAGAAGGGCGGTCCTGTATGGGACAAACCAATTTAGCCCAATATACGGGATGTCCCGGCTAATACGGGATAGTTGGCAACCCTACTCATCACTGACTCACAGCTAACCTGATAAAAGAAAAAATATATTTTTATAAAACTTTTGATGTAAAGAGAAACTTAGAGGTTCAAAGTTCCTAGACTTTTGAACGTGACAAGACGTAATGAGAGGGTGGCTATCAAGGTAGATGGGACACGTGGGAAGGAACTGCAGATGCCGGTTTACACCAAAGATAGACACAAAGTGCTGGAGTAACTCAGCCGGTCAGACAGAGGCAGCGTCTCTGGAGAAATGCAATGGGTGACGTTTTGACTCAAGACCCTTCAGTTTAGTTTAGTTTAGAGATACAGCACGGAAACAGGCCTTTCGGCCCACCAAGTCCACACAGACCAGCGAACACTATCCTACACACACTAAGGACAATTTACAATTCTACCAACGCCAATTAACCTACAAACCTGTACGCCTTTGGAGTGTGGGAGGAAACTGGAGCTCATGGGGGACATGTCATTGCCTGGGGAGATGCTGGAGTATCTCAGCGGGGACGGGCAGCTTCTCTGGAGAAAAGGAATAGATGACGTTTCGGGTCGAGACCCTTCTTCAGACTCCCATGCAATCATGTGTTTCGCAAATGAGAAGTAGCAACCAAAAAATAAAAGCAGCCAAATTATATGGAGTGCAATGCTTAGTCCAATCACGTGGGGAGGATGTTGCCACTTGTGGGAGAGTCTAGGACCAGAGGGCACAGCCTCAGAATAAAAGGACGTACCTGTAGAAAGGAGATGAGGAGGAATTTCTTCGGTCAGATTGAATGAATTAATCTTTATTATAACACGTGACATGACACAGTGAGATTCTTTGTTCTGCGTTCGCGACATAAAGCACGCTGACAAACTTTTCCATTTAGTCCCCCAACTTCCTTCTTTGTTCTTTTAGTCGTCGTCCCCCCCCCCCCCCATGCTGGGTCCTCTTTGTTCTCTTGGCGGTGGTGAATCTGTGGAATTCATTGCCACAGACAGTTGTGGAGGCCTAGTCATTGGGTATTTTTAAAGCAGAGATTGACAGATTCGCGATTAGTAAGGATGTCAAAGGTTGCGCGGAAAAGTCAGGAGAACGGGGTCGAGAGTTTAGAGATCGTTTTTTTTAGTTTGGAGATACAGCGCGGAAACAGGCCCTTTCGGCCCACCAGGTCCGCGCCGACCGGCGATCCCCCGCACATTAACACTATCCTACACACAAGAGGGACAATTTCTACATTTACCCAGCCAATTAACCTACAAACTTGTACATCTTTGGAGTGTGGGAGGAAACCGAAGATCTTGGAGAAAACCCTTGCAGGTAACGGGGAGAACGTACAAACTCCGTACAGACAGCGCCCGTAGTTCGGATCGAACCCGGGTCTCTGGCGCTGCATTCGCTGTAAGGCAGCAACTCTACTGCTGCGCCACCGTGCTGCCCTTGAGAGGGAAAGATAGATCAGCCGCGATTGAATGGCGGAGCGGACTCATAGAAACATAGAAACATAGAAAATAGGTGCAGGAGTAGGCCATTCGGCCCTTCGAGCCTGCACCGCCATTCAATATGATCATGGCTGATCATCCAACTCAGTATCCCGTACCTGCCTTCTCTCCATACCCTCTGATCCCTTTAGCCACAAGGGCCACATTTAACTCCCTCTTAAATATAGCCAATGAACTGGCCTCAACTACCTTCTGTGGCAAAGAATTCCACAGATTCACCACTCTCTGTGTGAAAAAAGACTTTCTCATCTCGGTCCTAAAAGACTTCCCCCTTATCCTTAAACTGACCCCTTGTTCTGGACTTCCCCAACATCGGGAACAATCTTTCTGCATCTAGCCTGTCCAACCCCTTCAGAATTTTGTAAGTTTCTATAAGATCCCCCCTCAATCTTCTAAATTCCAGCGAGTACAAATCGAGTCTATCCAGTCTTTCTTCATATGAAAGTCCTGCCATCCCAGGAATCAATCTGGTGAACCTTTTCTGGGACTCGATGGGCCGAGTAGCCTAATTCTACTCCTTTGAACTTTAGTTCAGAGATACAGCACGGAAACAGGACCTTCAGCGTGCCAACCGGCAATCCCCGCACACTAACACCATCTTACACACACACACTAGTGACAATTTCTGATTTTACTGAAGCCAATTAACTTGCAAACAATAGACAATAGACAATAGGTGCAGGAGTAGGCCATTCGGCCCTTCGAGCCAGCACCACCATTCAATGTAATCATGGCTGATCATTCTCAATTAGTACCACCGTTCCTGCCTTCTCCCCATACCCCCTGACTCCACTATCCTCAAGAGCTCTATCTAGCTCTCTCAGAGAATTGGCCTCCACTGCCTTCTGGGGCAGAGAATTCCACAGATTTACAACTCTCTGACTGAAAAAGTTTTTCCTCATCTCAGTTCTAAATGGCCTACCCCTTATTCTTAAACTATGGCCCCTTGTTCTGGACTCCCCCAACATTGGGAACATGTTTCCTGCCTCTGACGTGTCCAACCCCTTAATAATCTTGTATGCCTTGAGAGCAGGAGGAAACCCGAGCGCCTGGAGAAAACGGGGAGAACATACAAACTCCGTACAGACAGCACCGATGTTCAGGATGCAACCCGGGCCTCCGGCGTTGCAAGGCAGCAACTCTACCGCTGTGGCACCGACCGTGCTGCCTGAGTCATCGTTTGACCTGAGAAAACCACCTTTTGGCTTCCCTGAGATAACACTGCAGGCAAAAACACAACCTGGCAAGGACCGTAAACCTGTAATTCAACCCCAGGGGCCAGAGCGTGACTTGGCTCCGTTACAACAGCTTAGTGTTTCTAAGAGGAAGTGACATCCGGAATCTTGGAATCATATCATATCATATCATATATATACAGCCGGAAACAGGCCTTTTCGGCCCACCAAGTCCGTGCCGCCCAGCGATCCCCGTACATTAACACTATCCTACACCCACTAGGGACAATTTTTACATTTACCCAGCCAATTAACCTACATACCTGTACGTCTTTGGAGTGTGGGAGGAAACCGAAGATCTCGGAGAAAACCCACGCAGGTCACGGGGAGAACGTACAAACTCCTTACAGTGCAGCACCCGTAGTCAGGATCGAACCTGAGTCTCCGGCGCTGCATTCACTGTAAAGCAGCAACTCTACCGCTGCGCTACCGTGCCGCCCTTTGATCATCTTTGATCAAACCCTCTCCTTCGACAAACACATCAAACACATCACAAAGACAGCCTTCTTCCACCTCAAAAACATTGCCCGTCTCCGTCCATCCCTCTCCTCCACAGTTGCAGAAACCCTCATCCACGCCTTCATCACCTCCCGTCTGGACTACTGCAACAGCCTCCTCTATGGCTCACCCTCAAAAATCATCAGTAAACTTCAATACATTCAAAACTCCGCTGCCCGTCTACTCACCCACTCTCCAATCCGTGACCATATCACCCCCGTCCTTTACAAACTCCACTGGCTCCCCATCCCCCAGAGAATCCAGTACAAAATCCTCCTCATGACCTACAAAGCCCTCCATAACCTGGCCCCATCCTACCTGACTGACCTCCTCCACAGGCACACTCCCACCTGCACCCTCCGCTCTGCTGCTGCCAATCTCCTGTCCCCCCCCATCCGGACCAAACTCAGATCCTGGGGGGACAGGGCTTTCTCCATCGCTGCTCCCACCCTCTGGAACTCACTACCCCAAACCATCAGAGACTCCTCCTCACTCACCACATTCAAAACATCACTGAAGTCTCACCTGTTCAGCACTGCCTTCAACCACTGAAGGTCACCTCACCTTCTGTCTCCTTTTTCTGTACGTTTACTTATTTATCTATTTATTCAATTCTCTATGTTCTAGAAATCCCTGTAAAGCGTCTTTGAGTGTTTGAAAAGCGCTATATAAATGTAATGCATTATTATTATTATTATTATTATAATCACTCTCACGCTTGTTATTCCCAATACATAAAAATCCACCCACAAATGCTTTGGAAATAAGGCACAGTTAACAGGTCTGTTTGGCACCTTTTCTGTAATTTTGTTCCCTCAGGATTCTCTGTCGTTCCCATTGCGTTTCTTCAACACGTCAGTCGTTCTTGCAATTCTGGCTATTGAGGGCGTGCAGCGTAGGTTTACTGGGTTAATTCCCGGAATGGCGGGACTGTCATATGTTGAAAGACTGGAGCGGCTAGGCTTTGTATACACTTGAATTTAGAAGGATGAGAGGGGATCGTATCGAAACATATAAGATTATTAAGGGTTTGGACACAGGGGTCAGAGGCAAGAAACATGTTCCCAATGTTGGGGGAGTCCAGAACCGGGGGCCACAGTTTAAGAATAAGGGGTAGGCCATTTAGAACGGAGATGAGTGGGTTTTCTCCGAGATCTTCGGTTTCCTCCCACACTCCAAAGACGTACAGGTATGTTGGTTAATTGGCTGGGTAAATGTAAAATGTAAAAATTGTCCCTAGTGGGTGTAGGATAGTGTTAATGTACGGGGATCACTGGGCGGCACGGACTTGGAGGGCCGAAAAAGGCCTGTTTCCGGCTGTATATATATGATATATGATATGATGATATGAGGACATTTCTTTTCAGTCAGAGAGTTGTAAATCTGTGGAATTCACTGCCTCAGAAGGCAGTGCAGGCCAATTCTCTGAATGCATTCAAGAGAGAGCTAGATAAAGCTCTTAAGGATAGCGGAGTCAGGGGGTATGGGGAGAAGGCAGGAACGGGGTACTAATTGAGAATGATCAGCCATGATCACATTGAATGGTGGTGCTGGCTCGAAGGGCCGAATGGCCTACTCCTGCACCTATTGTCTATTGTCAGGTATTTATTTCACAAAATGCTGGAGTAACTCAGCAGGTCAGGCAGCATCTCAGGAGAGAAGGAATGGGTGACGTTTCGGGTCGAGACCCTTCTTCAGACTGATGCAGGAAGCTATTGTCATGCTTCCTTTCAAGCCTCCAGCACAAGAACTGGCCCTTCAGCCCACAACAGGGCAGCATGGTGGCACAGCGGTAGTGTCAGGATTTACAACTCTCTGACTGAAAAAAAATGTCCTCATATCATCACTACCGGCGGTGCTAATGGTAGAGTTTAAAAAAATCACAAAATGTTGCCGGCTTCTTCTCGCGCGTTGCACATGGCTTAGCTGAGCAGAGAGAGAAAAGATAAACCTGTGTCTAACTGTGAGAAGTGTAGCATGTACTTTAAAAAAAAACTGACCAACTGATGACTTCTTAATACCTCATATGGACATGGTCTTATTTCTTTCTCTATCTTGTACGGACATGATGTGAGTGGTGCCACTTCATTCACTGATAAGAAAAATATATAACTGTACCGTTTTGTCCTTTGTTTCGGTGAGTGGGGCACGAGGTGAGCTTGGGTTTTTGGGTGAGCTTGGACACTCGGTGCTAAACTCCCCACTCTTGCCTGGCCTAATAAAGTCTTTACTGTTTACCACTAACTTTGTTGCATTGTTGTCTGTCTTGAGAATACGGACTTTAACACTGTCGGTACGGAGTTTGTCCGTTCTCCCCGTGACTTGTGTGGGTTTTCTCGGGTAGCTCTGGTTACCTCTCACACTCCAAAGATGATCGACAATAGACAATAGGTGCAGGAGTAGGCCATTCGACCCTTCGAGCCTGTACGCACCACCATTCAATGTGATCATGGCTGATCATTCTCAATCAGTACCCCGTTCCTGCCTTCTCCCCATACCCCCCTGACTACGCTATCCTAAAGAGCTCTATCTAGCTCTGTCCTGAATGCATTCAGAGAATTGGCCTCCGCTGCCTTCTGAGGCAGAGAATTCCACAGAGACGTGCAGGTTTCAAGACGTACAAGAATTCCAAGACGTATACAGAATACAGAGCTTTATTTGTCATTCGGTACCAAGGTACCGAACGAAATTACATAGCAGTCACACAAAAAAAAAGAACACAAGACACATGACCCCAACACAAACGTCCATCACAGTGACTCCAAACACCCCTTCACTGTGATGGAGGCAACAAAACTTCCACTCTCTTCCCCACGCCCACGGACAGACAGCTCGTCCAGGTTTGTAGGTTAATTAGGCTTGATAAAAGTGCAAATTGTCCCTTCTCGGGTCGGATAGCGCTAGTTTACGGGGTGATCGCTGGTCGGTACGGACGCGGTGGGCCGAAGGGCCTGTTTCCGCGCTGTATCTCTAAACTAAACGAACAAACGAAAATATCTGTGGTGAACATAATGCCAAGACCATCACTTATCTGCCTGCACATAATCCCTCCACATCCCTCCATTTACGAGGATGTTGCCTGGACTGGAGGGTGTGAGCTATCAGCAGAGGTTGAGTAGGCTGGGATTCTATTCCTTGGAGCGCAGGAGGATGAAGGGGTGATCTGAGAGAGGTGCACAAAATCGTGAGAAATACATTGGATAAACGCCCAGAGTAGGTGAATCGAGGACCTGAGGACATCGGTTTAAGGTGAAGGGGGAAAGATTCAATAGGAATCCAAGGGGTAACCTTTTTCCACACAAAGTGTGGTGGATGTGTGGCGTGCTTCAGTTTTCTCCCACACTGCAAAGACGTACAAGTTTGTAAATTAATTGACTTTGGCAAAATCATAAATTGTCCCTAGTGTGTCGGATAAAACTAGTGCACTGGTTAACGAGGATTCGGTCGGCCGAGAATGTCCGTTTCCGCGCTGAATCCCTAAAACTAAAAAAAACCCGTTAATTATGTTTTTGTTACTGATGTCTTGCTTTTTTTTTGCAGTCTTAAGACACAAAGAAATTATACATCATTTAATTTCTGAGTCCATGTGCCTCTGATTCTACTGCAAGCAAGATCTTTATTGTACCTCTCCCTCATTGTACTAAATTGTACATGGCAATAAACTTGACTTGTTCAAACTCTGAGCTTACTGTCACATGCAATCTTGTGCCTTCACCATCTGACGGGCCAACTTCCTTTCGTTTTATGCTTTCATCAATTGACATGGAAATTAGTTTGTCGGCACTGGGCCTGTACTCGCTGGAGTTTAGAAGAATGAGGGGGGGGGACCTCATTGAAACGTACAGAATAGTGAAAGGCTTGGATAGAGTGGATGTGGAGAGGATGTTCCCATGAGTGGGAGAGTCGAGGACCAGAGGTCACAGCCTCAGAATTAAAGGACGTTCTTTTAGGAAAGAGATGAGGAGAAATCTCTTCAGTCAATAGACAATAGACAATAGACAATAGGTGCAGGAGTAGACCATTCGGCCCTTCGAGCCAGCACCGCCATTCAATGTGATCATGGCTGATCATTCTCAATCAGTACCCCGTTCCTGCTTTCTCCCCATACCCCCTGACTCCGCTATCCTTAAGAGCTCTATCTAGCTCTCTCTTGAATGTATTCAGAGAATTGGCCTCCACTTCCCTCTGAGGCAGAGAATTCCACAGATTCACAACTCTCTGACTGAAAAAGTTTTTCCTCATCTCAGTTCTAAATGGCTTACCCCTTATTCTTAACCTGTGGCCCCTGGTTCTGGACTCCCCCAGCATTGGGAACATGTTTCCTGCCTCTAACATGTCCACCCCCTTAATAATCTTATACGTTTCGATAAGATCCCCTCTCATCCTTCTAAACTCCAGTGTATACAAGCCTACTAAACTCCAGTCAGAGGGTGGTGAATCTGTGGAATTCTTTGCCACAGATGGCTGTGGAGACCAAGTCAGTGGATATATTTAAGGCAGAGATACATATATTCTTGATTAGTACAGATGTCAGGGGTGGATGGGGAGAAGGCAGGATAATGGGGTTAGGAGGGAGAGATAGATCAGCCATGATTGAATGGTGAAGTAGACTTGATGGGTCAAATGGCCTAATTCTACTCCTATTCCTTATAACCTTACATGTATATGGTTACCCATCCCACATAGCCACAGAACCAGCGAGTTACAGCAGCGTGTAAGGCTCTGCGGCCCATTGAGCTCATGTCATCATCATCCACCCATTTTGGTTTAGGTTTATTCTTGTCACGTGTAGTGAGCTTTGTTTTACATGCCACCCAATCCGGTGACCGAGAGAGGGCAGCAGGGTGGCACAGCGTTAGAGTTGCTGCCCTACAGCGCCAGAGACCCACACTGGCTCGAAGGGCTGAGTGGCCTACCCCTGCACCTATTGTCTATTGTTACCGGGGGCTAAAAGATAACAGCTTGACCAGCTGCACAACTGAACCCATACACCCATGGGCAAAGACGAGGGCAATTAAGAGTTCACCACATTATTCAGGGTGCAAAGTCCACGCATGTAAAGGCAGCTTGAATATCGGTGGCGCAGCGGTAGAGTTGCTGCCTTACAGCGAATGCAGCGCCGGAGACTCAGGTTCGATCCTGACTACGGGCGCCGTCTGTACGTCGTGGGTTTTCTCCGAGATCTTCGGTTTCCTCCCACACTCCAAAGACGTATAGGTATGTAGGTTAATTAGCTGGGCAAATGTATAAATTGTCCCTAGTGGGTGTAGGATAGTGTTAGTGTGCGGGGATCGCTGGGCGGCGTGGACCTGGTGTGCCGAAGGGCCAGTTTCTGCGCTATATCTCTAAATCTAAAATCTTTTCCTAACTAAAACCCAATAGTTTAAAACCACTTGCACCTTTTCACTCTTGCTCCCCCCTCATTCCAAAGGTAGTGAATTACATTTCAATTTTTGTATGGGACTTGAAGTCGTCATGCGATCGTTAGCTTCAGCCTCCGGACAACTAATTCGTTAACCATGACATAACTGTACCCATTGCACTGTTAGAAAAGATTCCGCTCAGAGGTCATAGCACAAGCACATGGCCTACGGATGAGAAGAAAGATTGAGCTTGATTTAGTACGGGCGTCAGGGGTTATGGGGTGAAGGCAGGAGAATGGGGTCGGGAGGGAAAAACAGATCAGCCATTATTGAATGGCATAGTAGACTTGATGGGCCAATTGGCCCAACTCATCTCCCAGAACTTAAGAACTATGAACGATCAGTTAAAGCCAAAAGCAAGGCTAAAGTTAGCAATTCCCATCCCATGAGGGAAGAGGCACAGAAGTGGGAAAAAGCACTCCTCCAGATCCAATAGACAATAGACAATTCGAGCAGGAGTAGGCCATTCGGCCCTTCGAGCCAGCACCACCATTCAATATGATCATGGCTGATCATTCTCAATCAGTACCCCGTTCCTGCCTTCTCCCCATACCCCCTCACTCTGCCATCCTTAAGAGCTCTATCTAGCTCTCTCTTGAATGCATTCAGAGAATTGGCCTCCACTCCCTTCTGAGGCAGTGAATTCCACAGATTTACAACTCTATGACTGAAAAAGTTTTTCCTCATCTCCGTTCTAAATGGCCTACCCCTTATTCTTAAACTGTGGCCCCTGGTTCTGGACTCCCCCAACATTGGGAACACGTTTCCTGCCTCTAACTTGTCCAACCCCTTAATAATCTTATATGTTTCGATAAGGTCCCCTCTCATCCTTCTAAATTCCAGTTTATACAAGCCTAGCCACTCCAGTCTTTCAACATATGACAGTCCCGCCATTCCGGGAATTAACTTAGTAAACCTACGCTGCACGCCCTCAAAGGCAGGTTCTGTCCCAGTGCTCTTGACCTACTATCTACTTTATTGAAGACCCTCAGATTATCTTTAATTGGGCTTTACTGGGACTTTAGCTTGCCCTAAATGTTATTCCCTTTATCATGTCCCTGTTCACTTTTGATGGCTCGATTGTTAATCATGTATAATCTTTCCGCTGACTGGTTAACACGCAACAAAAGGATTTCACGGTACCTCGGTACACGTGACAATAAACTAAACCTAAAAAAACAAAAAAAACCTGGGAGGAAAACACTGGAAAAGAGACGTCATTGTGTTATGGAACACCATTTGAAATGGTTTCACAAAATGCAGGAGTATCTCAGCAGGTCAGGCAGCATCTCTGAGAGAAGGAATGGGTGACGTTTCGGGTCGAGACCCTTCTTCAGACTGATGTCAGGGGGGGGTGGGACAAAGAAAGGATATATGTGGAGACTGGAGGACTGGCAAGGAGAGGGGAAGAGAGGGACAGAGGAGCTATCTAAAGTTAGAGTTGAAATGGCTTTAGTTTCTGCTCACGAGATCAATGTCATGAGGGAAATCAAAACATTAACTGGAATGCAGAAAGTTTTTAAAAAAAGGCATCTTCTCATATATTCTGGTTTTAAAATTCAATTTCAGCCAAGGGTGTTGAGAGAAATTTCATTCTCAACATAAACGTTTTTAATAACACATGTTTGGAGCTGAGGGAGAGGAAAAATGAATTTTATAATCAGAATTACATGGCAAAAATAATGCACCTTGAATGCCAATAGTACACGTGCCAACAATAATAATCCTGCTGCACAAATCACATTTGCCCCATGTCCCCCTGCACCTTCCGGGCTCAGCAGTAGAGTAACACATTCGGCCCTTCGAGCCAGCACCGCCATTCAATGTGATCATGGCTGATCATTCTCAATCAGTACCCTGTTCCTGCCTTCTCCCCATACCCCCTGACTCCGCTATCCTTAAGAGCTCTATCTAGCTCTCTCTTGAATGCATTCAGAGAATTGGCCTCCACTGCCTTCTGAGGCAGAGAATTCCACAGATTTACAACTCTCTGACTGAAAAAGTTTTTCCTCATCTCAGTTCTAAATGGCCTACCCCTTATTCTTAAACTGTGGCCTCTTGTTCTGGACTCCCCCAACATTGGGAACATGTTTCCTGCCTCTAACGTGTCCAACCCCTTAATAATCTTATACGTTTCGATAAGATCTCCTCTCATCCTTCTAAATTCCAGTGTATACAAGCCTAGATTAGATGCACATCACATGCTCATTGAACTATTTCTAGGTGAGTTACCATGTCAATGGTTCTTTCAAGAACAGAGGGGGTAGTTGAGGCAGGGACTTAGGGTTGACAACTGTCCCGTATCAGCCGGGACATCCCGTATTTTGGGCTAAATTGGTTTGTCCCTTACGGGACCGCCCTTGTCCCGTATTAGGCTGGGGGTTGCTGTAGGCCCAGACGCTGTAGGTCTCGACAGTTTAGGTCGCGACAGTTTAGGTCTGGACAGTTTAAGTCCCGACAATTTAAGTCCCGACAGTTTAGGTCCCGACAGTTTAGGTCCGGACTGTTTAGGTTAGGTCCGGACAGTTTAGGTTCGGACAGTTTAGGTCTGGACAGTTTAGGGTAGGCCCGGACAATGTAGGCCCGGACAATGTAGGCCCGGAGGCCGCCTAACAGAGGTTGCATTGCAACCCGCCTCCCGGCCCGGGCGGCCGCCATTGGTGGAGCGGGAGCACGTGGCCACTGGCTGGGTGAGGCCATGTGGGGCGCGGGGCGGTGACGTAACCTTGCCCCGTATTTGGGAGTGAGATAGTTGACACCCCTACAGGGACTATTGCAACATGTAAGAAACAATTAGACAGGTACATTGGCAGGACAGGTTTGGAGGGATGTGTACAAAAGACAGCCAGGTGGGACTAGTGTGGAAGGAATATAATAATAATAATAATAATAATAAGCATTTATTTTATATAGCGCTTTACCAAGAGCTCAAAGCGCTTTACAAAAACAATCATAACATAAAAACAAACAGACAAACTATCCTGATGGAGAAGCGGCGAACAAATAGCGCCAGCGTCCTCTCACGTCAGGGTCCGGCAGTAGGCAACAAAAAGCACAGGACACACAGATACAATTTTTAACACAAACAGCCATCACAGTGATTGCTCCAGGCATACCCTCACTGTGATGGAAGGCAAAGAAAAGTCATTATCTCCTCCTCATTCTTCTCCCGTGTTGCCACGAGGCGATCGAGGCTCCCACCTTTTGAAGCCCCCACCGGGCAATGGAAAGTCCGAGGGCCGAGCCGAGCAGGCCGATGAAGGTCCTGAGCCCCCACCGGGCGATGGAAAGTGCCGCGGCCAGGCCACGCAGGGCGATGAGGGGCCTGCGAGCGGGTCGATCGTACCTCGCGCTTCGGGGCGGTCGAAGCTGCTACGGCTGGAGCTCCCGAAAGCCGGTCGCCAGCCAGGGACCTGCAAGCTCCCGATGTTGCGGTCTGCAGGGCCCACGGCCGAAGCCTCCGAGATGGTAAGTCCAGGCACTGCGACCGGAGTCTTCAAGGTCGATCCCAGCTGGAGGCTGCCGACTCCACGTTGTTAGGCCGTAGCACGAACGGAGACACAACACGGTAAAGGTCGCATCTCCGTTGAGGAGGAGATTAGAAAAAAATGTTTCCCCCACCCCCCCCCACATATACAGAGTTAAAAATAGAACAAAACGCACATTAAACGATGACAATAGACAAAAAACAAAAAAAGACAGAGAGACTGCCGGTGAGCCGCAGCTGCAGAACACAGCCACGCCCCTGTTGGACATGTTGGTCAGTGTGGGCCTGTTTCCACACCACATTGTTCCTTCCTTAATGTGGACTGTTGGCAATACAATTGCTGGGTTGTCAACTTGATTGCCCAGCTCTGAGACGGGAATATTTGTACAATCTGAGATTCCGGACTGAGGCAATGTCTAGTTTAGTTTAATTTAGAGATACCATGCGTAAACAGGCCCAAGCAGCAATCCCCACGTGCTAACCTAAAAACCTGTACGTCTTTGGAGTGTGGGAGGAAACCGAAGATCTTGGAGAAAACCCGCGCAGGTCACTGGAAGAACGTACAAACTCGGTACAGACAGGCAGCCCGTAGTCGGGATCGAACCCGGGTCTCTGGTGCTGCCAGGCTGCAGCTTTACTGCTGCACCACTGCGTCACCCTAAAGGAGAAGGCATCTACTTCTGGCCACAGTTTAAGAGTAAGGGGTAGGCCATTTAGAACTGAGATGAGGAAAAACTTTTTCAGTCAGAGAGTTGTGAATCTGTGGAATTCTCTGCCTCAGAAGGCAGTGGAGGCCAATTCTCTGAATGCATTCAAGACAGAGCTAGATAGAGCTCTTAAGGATAGCGGAGTCAGGGGGTATGGGGAGAAGGCAGGAACGGGGTACTGATTGAGAATGATCAGCCATGATCACATTGAATGTCGGTGCTGGTTCGAAGGGCCGATTGGCCTACTCCTGCACCTATTTTTCTATGTTTCTATGTTTCTACTAATGGAGACAAACTTAATTTGTGATGGCACGGTGGCGCAGCGGTAGAGTTGCTGCCTTACAGCGAATGCAGCGCCGGAGACCCGGGTTCGATCCAGACTCCGGGTGCTTGTCTGTACGAAGTTTGTACGTTCTCCCCGCGACCTGCGTGAGTTTTCTCCGAGATCTTCGGTTTCCTCCCACACTCCAAAGGCGTACAGGTATGTTGGTAAATGTAAAAATTGTCCCTAGCGGGTGTAGGATAGTGTTAATGTGCGGGGATCGCTGGCTGGCACGGACCCGGTGGGCCGAAGGGCCCGTTTCCCCGGTGTATCTCGAAACTAAACTAAACAATGATATTTTCTTGTCACATGCACCCAAGTAGAGTGAAATGCTTTGTTCATGCAAACAACGCCGTGAGATCGTTCAGCCGACTTCTTCCAGACAGTACACAGGGGTCGACACATTTTGGCACCGATAATTCCGGAAAAGCACACATCAATATGCAAAGCGTGTAAGAAAATAACTGCAGACAAATCGCAGGTATTTATTCACAAAATGCCTGAGTAACTCAGCAGGTCAGGCAGCATCTCAGGAGAGAAGGAATGGGTGACGTTTCGGGTCGAGACCCTTCAGTCTGAAGAAGGGTCTCGACCCGAAACGTCGCTCAATATGCAAATATAGGGATCCAAATCTAATCGACAATAAGGTTTTTCCATGGGACAAACGATACGGAAACAAGGCATTCCACCCGATATTTAGAGTAATGCACCTGACAAATCACAATTATGATTTTGCACTGAAGTCTATTCATTTGCAGCATCATATTTTAGGGGTACTGTAATAACCCCCCAAACCCCCCCCCCCACGGCTTTGGAATGCGGGAGGAAGCCTAAGCACCCAGAGGAAACCCACAAGAGACCAAAGAGAACGTGCAAACTCTGTGCAGACTAAGCTAGTCCAAGGCTAAACTGGGAATGATGTCACTGATTATATCTAAAAGCATATGGCAAAGTATCATTACAGGGGCTTCTGTCCACGAATATGCAGAGTTATTGATTCAACTTCTTCCTCAAGGCTTTACATTGCCACAGACAATGATTCGCTGCTAGATGGACCCTTCCTTGGTCATCTGTTGCCGGCCCTGCTTTGATCCGGCTTTTTTGTTACCTCAGCTGTATTCCATGCTGTATCTAAAACTAAAGATCTGGTTAAAAACCAAGAGTTATGGCTTCACTCGCGGAGGGGGCTATTCCAAAACTTGGTGGATTGCACTCTATTCTCCATTAATAAACTGGCTAATGTGTTCTGCATCTCCCCTGAAACCATGTGGTTCCAAGTTCAACTGGAATCTATGGCGAGGACAAAGGTGTGAGGAGATGGGAGAACATTTGGACAGACCGGTTGGTTTTTGCTTGACCATGTTACCCAGAGGACCTGAAATGTTTGCTCATCTTACGTTGTTGAGCCTGCCATTTGGGAGGCAACTCTTGTTCTTGTGCCTCGAGAAATTAGTGCTCGTGCTTCAAAACAAAAACTGGGAGGTCTCAAAGCCTTGCTTGAACGTATTACCTCCAGAGTCAGGGACATTTTTTCCCCCCCTAGCTGTTATCAGGCAACTGAACCACCCTATCAACAACTAGACAGTGGTCTTGACCGACCATCTACTCATTGAAGACCCTCGGACTATCTTTAATCGGACTTTATCTTGCAATGAGCTAGATAGAGCTCTTAAGGATAGCGGAGTCAGGGGGTATGGGGAGAAGGCAGGAACGGGGCACTGATTGAGAATGATCAGCCACGATCACATTGAATGGCGGTGCTGGCTCGAAGGGCCAAATGGCCTCCTCCTGCACCTATTGTCTATAAACGTTATTCCCTTAATCCTCTATTTGTACGCTGTGGAGGCTTGATTGTAATCATGTATAGTCTTTCCACTGACTGGAATACAGGCAAGAAAGAAGCTTTTCACTTAATCTTGGTACTCGTGAAAATAAACCAATTTATTCACAAAATGCTGGAGTAACTCAGCAGGTCAGGCAGCATCTCGGGAGAGAAGGAATGGGTGACGTTTCGGGTCGAGACCCTTCTTCAGAGTGAAAATAAACCAAATTGAAACTAAACTATTTATCTTTCTCAGTCTCTGCTGAACAGCTAATTTAAGACATCCCTTTGCAACATCCTGTTCAAATCCAAAGATACCCCCTCACAATGCCTTAAGCACACAAAACAATGGAATCGTTTTTGAAATGTAAACAGACTATTTATTGGCCACTAAGCTTTGAATCTGAGCATGTTTCTTACCTCCAATGACTGCAGAATCCATGTTATCATTGCTATTCACAAGAGTATTTCCAGGAGGAGAACTTTCTGCAATAAAACAAAGCAGAGAATCATCAACTTTAATATCTTTTATCATTACATGGCTTTTCACTGGACCTCATTACACGTGACAATACACTAAACTGAACCAAACAAAGCATACTTCCTGGATATCTTGTCATCGAGTCATAGAGTGATACAGTGAGGAAACAGGCCCTTCAGCCCAACTTGCCCACACCGGCCAACAATGCCCCAGCTACACTAGTCCCACTTGCCTGCGCTTGGTCCATATTCCTCCAAACCTGTCCTATCCATGTACCTGTCTAACTGTTTCTTAAACGATGGGATAGTCCCAGCCTCAACTACCTTCTCTGGCAGCTTGTTCCATACACCCACCACCCTTTGTGTGAAAAGGTTACCCCACGGATCCCTATTAAATCTTTTCCCCTTCACCTTGAACCGATGTTCTCTGGACCTCGATTCCCATTCTCCCTCTTGAAAACATCCAGTAAATTGGCCTCCACTGCCCTCTGTGGCAGAGAATTCCACAGGTTCACAACTCTCTGGGTGAAAAGGGTTTTCCTCATCTCAGTCCTAAATGGCCTACCCCTTATTTTTAAACTGTGACCCCTGGTTCTGGACTCCCCCAACATCGGGAACATTTTTCCTGCATCTAACCTGTCCAATTCACTAAGAATTTTATATGTTTCTATAAGATTCCCTCTCATCCACCTAAATTCCAGCGAATACAAGCCCAGTCGACCCATTCTTTCATCACACGGACTTCCCGCCCACCGAGTCCGCACCGGCCAGCGATCCCCGCACACTAACACTATCCTGCACACTCTCGGGACCATTTACACTTGTACCAAGCATAGAAACCCAAGCTAATTAACCTACAAACCCGTACGTCTTTGGGGTGTTGGAGGAAACCGGAGATCTCCGAGAAAACACGCACAGGTCAAGGGGAGAATGTACAAACTCCGTACAGACAGCACCGGTAGTCGGGATCAAACCCGGGTCTCCGGCGCTGCAAGGCAGCAACTCTACCGCTGCCAGACGCAAAATGCTGGAGTAGCTCAGCGGGTCAGGCAGCATCTCGTGAGAGAAGGAATCTTGAGACGCTGCCTGACCCGCTGAGTTACTCCAGCATTTTGTGTCTACCTTCGATTTAAACCAGCATCTGCAGGTTTTTTTTCATACAACTCGACAGCTGTCCTTCTCCGTGTTTTAGGCGAAAAGGGCGAGTCTGAAAAGGAGATTTTTTTTGAAACCACAAGAGAAAGGGAGGGACAAAACGACCGCACTGGGAACCGTACGAGTGCATACCATTTATCTTCAGCACTCAAGACTTTAAACACAAGGGGACCCCATGATAATTTGCAATGGAACAATGCAGGGAAACTCCCACATGTTGGGAGGACTGAGGAGTTAGAAGGCACTGAAGATTCCTTAAGGAATTAGTTTTAGTTTTCAGAGAGAGAGCGTGGAAACAGGCCCTTCAGCCCACCGACTCCGTGCCGACCCACGATCACCCATACACTAGTTTATATGCTTTCCACAGTTTCATATCCTACACACTAGGGGCAATTCATCTGCAAACCTGCACGTGGTCGGAGTGTGGGAGGAAGCCAGAGGACCCGGAGAAAACCCACGCAGGTCACATGGAGAACGTACCAACTCCGTTCAGACCGCACCTGGGGTCAGGATCGAACCCGGGTCCCTGGCGCAGTTAGGCAACGACTCTACCGCTGTGCCTTCCCAAACCTTGTTTGAATTATTGCCAATTGCTACCGACTCAATAGGATGCCTCAATTTATGACATATTCCGTGAGGAGTGATACCTTGTTTTATTTCCTGCACCTTGCAATGGGTCATGTCATCAGTCAGACAAATGGCACCAAGCCAAGATATAGGGCGTGCCATGCTCTAACAGATGGAATTTATTCACAAAATGCTGGAGTAACTCAGCAGGTCAGGCAGCATCTCAGGAGAGAAGGAATGGGTGACAGATGGAAGTCTTTAGATGCTTAAAATTGTTCCCGACTAAAACATTCGAGTTTGTTTTGGTCAGACTCAATAAAGACATCTCTTCTACATGTTAAAGTTTGTGAAAAAAAACCTGAAACTGGAGGAGTTGCTGATTCCCTTTGACAAGAGTTGGTGGAGTCATGCAGCAAGGCCCTTCGGCCCAACCTACCCCCGCCAACCAACATGTCCCATCCACTCTTGTCCCACCCAGATCCCTCTAAACCTGTCCTCTCCGAGTACCCATCTAATTGTTTAATTAATCTAATTCAACAAAACCAGTTTCATTAATCTAATTAAACATTGCAAAAGTCCCTGCCTCAACTACCCCCTCTGGCAGCTCGCTCCATGAACCCACCATCCACTGTGTGAAAATGTTACGCCTCAGATTCCTAGTAAATATTTCCCCTTTATCCTTAAATCTATGTCCTCTGGTCCTCGATTCCCCTACTCTGGGCAAGAGGCTGTGCATCCACCCAATCTATTCCTCTTATGATTTGTATACACCTCAATAAGATCACTCCTCACCCTCCCGAACTCCAAAGGTATAGAGTCCCAGCCTGCTCAACCTTTCTATCACACGTTTTTGTGATGGATCGCAAGCAATTTCTTTCTCCACAGTGTAACAAAGTGCCGATGTGATGGATTAAGTAATACGATGGTACTAGAGCAGCAAAAATCACAATTGAGTTCTGCATGTTGGATTCCTGAAGGATTTGCACACTGTGTTACATATAATGTCACCAAATCCAAGATACCAGAGGAACAAGATGGAACACTCCGTTGAAATCGCCTATACAGAAGTGTAGTACGCCAAGGAGCCATTTTAGTAGGCAAAACCCGCCGTCCGCTATGCCTCTCGCAGTGTAATCAGTGTTTTGGGGGAACAGTATGTGTGATGATACCATGAAAATGCAGAATATATCTCATCTATCAATTCACAGATTTTTGTTATTTTTCTTTTAAAATGTCTCTGCAAGTTTCTGCCTACTAAAATGGCGCCGTGACAAACAACGGTTTTTAGGGTCGAGTAGTCTAGCTTGTACCTCTAGTATCTTTGCACCAAATCATTGCACAGCCACACTGCTAAAATCCATAACATGCGCTTCCGCTCACTGAGAAGTGATCTTTTTATTTGGAGGTCTGTACGTACGGAGTTTGTATGTTCTCCCCGTGACCACGTGGGATAGCTCCAGCTTTGTCCCACATTCCAAAGACGTACAGGTTTGTACGTTAATTGGCTTTTTTCCACGAGCGACAGTTCTACTCAATAACCAAAGTCTGTAGTCTCTCCTTTTTACCCTGGTTTATTTTCACCCACACCTTTAGACCGTAATGTTGTATCCTTATTGTTTTGATTTGGTTATGCTCGATTCTTAATTGTTAACTGTATGTTTGTGTTGTCATTTGTGAGCGGAGCACGAAGGCACATTCCTTGTATATGCACATACTTGGCCAATAAACTTATTCATCCATTCATTCATTCATTCAGTAAATTGCCCCTAGTGTGTAAGATGCGAAACTGGGAAAACATAAAACTAGTGCAAGAGTTTTCCACGGGTTTCCTCCCACACTCCAAAGACGTACAGATTTCTAAGTGAATTGACTTCAGCAAGTTGTAAATTGCCCCTCGTGTGTAGGATGTTGTTAGTGTGCGGGGGCGTTTGCTGGCCAGCGCGGACACGGTGGGCCCGTTTCCACACTGAATCTCTAAACTCTAAAAGTCTAAACATGCATTGACCAGGATGTTATGGATGGGTCTGTCTTCCTTAAGATAACGTCATGAGGGTAGAAGGCTTAATTTGCGAACTGAGAAGATGGGGCACTCCAACAGTGGACAATTATAGAGTCATAGAGTGATACAGTGTGGAAACAGGCCCTTCGGCCCAACTTGCCCACACCGGCCAACATGTCCCAGCTACACTATTCCAACCTGCCCGCGTTTGATCCATATCACTCCAAACCTGTCCTATCCATGTACCTGTCTAACTGTATAAGAAAATAACTGCAGATGCTGGTACAAATCGATTTATTCACAAAATGCTGGAGTAACTCAGCAGGTCGGGCAGCATCTCGGGAGAGAAGGAATGGGTGACATTTCGGGTCGAGACCCTTCTTCAGTTACCTGTCTAACTGTTTCTTAAACATTGGGATAGTCCCAGCCTCAACTACCTCCTCTGGCAGCTTGTTCCATACACTCACCACCCTTTGTGCGAAAAAGTGACCACTCAGATTCCTATTAAATCTTTTCCCCTTTACCTTGAACCTATGTCCTCTGGTCCTCGGTTCCGCTACTCTGGGCAAGAGACCCTGTGCATCTACCCAATCTATTCCTCTCATGATTTTATGCACCTCTATAAGATCACCCCTCATCCACCTGCGCTCCAAGAAATAGAGTCCCGGCCTACTCAACCTCTCCCTGTAGCTCAGACCCTCTGGTCCTGGCAACATCCTCGTAAATCTTCTCTGTACCATTGCCCAAGAACTTTGTGAACCGGTTCCTTGAACATCAACCATTGTTAATTATGTATTACATGATTCGGAGTGTACCCTTTATTAACAGTTCCACATTCCCAGATGCATTCAACACTACGTTGCAAGATCTTACGGAACACAGTCATGATACGTACATGACAAATGCACTCCATTCATTCAGAGATTACAGGGGAGGGGGGGTCATTTTAGTTGCCGGGTTAGTAATCCCTAGAATTGCAGTAACAAGTTTAAAACTCATCGTGTTATTAGGTAGAGGATTTACAATAGACAATAGACAATAGACAATAGGTGCAGGAGTAGGCCATTCGGCCCTTCGAGCCAGCACCGTTATTCAATGTGATCAGGGCTGATCAATCTCAATCAATACCCCGTTCCTGCCTTCTCCCCATACCCCTTGACTCTGCTATCCTTAAGTGCTCTATCTAGCTCTCTCTTGAATGCATTCAGAGAATTGGCCTCCACTGCCCTCTGAGGCAGAGAATTCCACAGATTCACAACTCTCTGACTGAAAAAGTTTTTCCTCATCTCAGTTCTAAATGGCCTACCCCTTATTTTTAAACTGTGGTCCCTGGTTCTGGACTCCCCCAACATTGGGAACATGTTTCCTGACTCTAATGAGTCCAACCTCTTAATAATCTTATACGTTTCGATAAGATCTTCGATAAGATTTAAATGCGTCTGAGATGCCACTGAAGGCTGTGGAGGCCAAGTCAATGGATGCTTTTAAGGCAGAGATAGATAGATTCTTGATTAGTACGGGTGTCAGGGGTTACGGGGAGAAGGCAGGAGAATGGGGTTAGGAGGGAGAGATAGATCAGCCATGATTGAATGGTGGAGTAGACTTGATGGGCCGAATGGCCTAATTTTCTCCATCACTTGTGAACTTAGGAGCTGAAAATAAAACATTCAGGAAGTGTGTAGCATTGGCATGGAAACTACTTGTTTGTTGTGGAAACCAAATTGTTTTAATTAACACCCTCGAGAGGAGAATTAATCAGTCACTCAACCATACTTGTTTTTGTGTAACCTCAGACGTGGAGTAGCTTTGTCATCCCGTGACGGCATTACCAACAATCCCAATAGTTCAAAGCTAGACACAAAAAGCTGGAATGACTCAGTGGGTCAGGCTGCATCTCTGGAGAAAAGGAATAGATGAGGTTTCGGGTCGAGACCCTTCTTCAGACTGAGAGTCAGGGGAAATGGAAATGAGAGATGTAGACAGTGATGTAGAGAGAGAGAGAGAGAGATAGAACAATTGAATGAATGATATGCAGAAAGTAACAATGATAAAGGAAATAGGGCATTGTTCGCTATGGGCTAGGTGAAAACGAGTTACAGACAATGAAACTCACCAGGACAACATTTAAATTATTCCCAATAGTTCATTAGTAGCGAAAAGGAAAGTTATCTGCTCCACTCGACCATGCTTGACTGGCAGTGAGAGGGGTTCTCTCTCACCAGCGATCACATTGGCATAGAAACATAGACAAATAGGTGCAGGAGTAGGCAGTCGGCCCTTCGAGCAGCACCTCCATTTCTTTACATCGGCGAAACCAAACGCAGGCTCGGCGATCGTTTCGCTCAACACCTTTCGCTCAGTCCGCCTTAACCAACCTGATCTCCCGGTGGCTGAGCACTTCAACCTCTCCCACTCCCAGTCTGACCTTTCTGTCATGAACCTCCTCCAGTGCCATAGTGAGGCCCACCGGAAATTGGACGAACAGCACCTCATATTTCGCCTGGGCAGCTTGCAGCCCAGCAGTATGAATATTGACTTCTCTAACTTTAAATAGTTCCTTTGTCCCTCTCTTTCCCTCCCCCTTCCCAGTTCTCCCTCTATCTTCCTGTCTCCACCTATATCCTTCCTTTGTCCCGCCCCCCTGACATCAGTCTGAAGAAGGGTCTCGACCCGAAACGTCACCCATTCCTTCTCTCCTGAGATGCTGCCTGACCTGCTGAGTTACTCCAGCATTTTGTGAAATAAATACCTTCGATTTGTACCAGCATCTGCAGTTATTTTCTTACACCTCCATTCAATATGATCATGGCTGATCATCTAAAATCGGTATCCCGTTCCTGCCTTTTCCCCATATCCCTTGATCGCCCCATACACCAGCAGTATCCGATACACACAGGGGATAATTTGCAATCCTTACCGAATCCAATTAACCTACGAACCAGTACATCTTCGGAGTGTGGGAGGAAACCGTAGCACCCGGAGGCAATCCACGCGGTCACGGGGAGAATGTACAAACTCTGTACAGACAGCACCCGTAGTCAGGATTGAACCCGGGTCTCTGGCACTGCAAGGCAGGGACTCTATCACTGCGCCAGTAGGCCGCTCTGTAGGCTAAAGGACCAGTTTCCATGCAATAGGTTTCTACGAGTCTCTACAATCTCTGAAAGACCTAACTAGTAAAGACCTAACTAGCTGCACGATTCAAGGTCCTTCCCTACCTTGGTCTTCACAGTTTTTTAATTTTTGTCACAGAGATCGTCACTGTAGATGACGTTTAGAGGTTTTGATGTAAAGCTAACATGCTTTTTTTTAGATTTAGAGATACAGCGCGGAAACAGGCCCTTCGACCCACCGGGTCCGCGCCGCCCAGCGATCCCCGCACATTAACATTATCCTACACCCACTAGGGACAATTTTTTTTTAACACATTTGCCCAGCCAATTAACCTACAAACCTGTACGTCTTTGGAGTGTGGGAGGAAACCGAAGATCTCGGAGAAAACCCACGCAGGTCACGGGGAGAACGTACAAACTCCGTACAGACGGCGCCCGTAGTCAGGATCGAACCTGAATCTCCGGCGCTGCATTCGCTGTAAGGCAGCAACTCTACCGCTGCGCCACCGTGCCGCTTATATGTAATGGTTGAGGTGGACAGGAAGGAAGCACGTTCAGCTTCTCATCTGAAGGTCCCCAACCCAGAGGTCATAGTCTCGGAATTAAAGGACGTTCCTTTAGGAAGAAGATGAGGAGGGATTTCTTTAGTCACAGGGGGGCAAATCTGCGGAATTCATTGCCACAGAAGGCTGTGGAGGCCGTCAATGGATATTTTTAAGGCAGAGATATATAGATTCTTGAATAGTACAGGTGTCAGGGGTTATGGGGAGATGGCAGGAGAATAGGGTTGGGAGGGGTGGGGGAGTTAGATTATACACCTCTTTTAGATCACCCCTCATCCTCCTGTGCTCCAAGGAATATGCATTCAAGAGAGAGCTAGATAGAGCTCTTAAGGATAGCGGAGTTAGGGGGTATGGGGAGTACCAAAAACGGGGTACTGATTGAGAATGATCAGCCATGAGCACATTGAATGGTGGTGCTGGCTCGAAGGACCGAATGGCCTATTCCTGCACCTATTGTCTATTGAATAGAATCCCGGCCCACTCAACCTCTTCTCCACTCAGCCTCTCCCCATAGCTCAGAGACTCTGCCAACATCCTGGTAAATCGTCTGTGTACCCTTTCCAGCTTGACAACATCTTTTCTACAACATAGTGCGCATAACTGAATACAATTGACCATCTATTCCTGGCGCAGACTACTTTCCCGGCCCGTGGGCATGATTAGTTATTGCGAAGGTACAGGAGCCTGAAAACTGTAACGTCCAGATTGAGGGAACTGACGACCATGGTTGCCAACTGTCCCGTATTAGCCAGGACATCCCGTATATTGGGCTAAATTTGTTTGTCCCACACGGGACCGCCCTTGTCCCTTATTAGGCCCGTTTACACGGCTACCAAAAATTAACCGGTCTTTGGGACATAAAGGATTACTCTTTCCATAAAGCAACAGCCTCTCTCTGCTAACAGCTGAGAATGTTTATATGCCGGATGTACGGAAACAGAACAATGAATTTCTTTCTTGCAGCAGCACAATGGGTTTGTAAACACAGTACTCAATCAATATAAAACTTTTTTTTTTTAAAAGGTTCAATAAACAATAAACCCAATATAGCGCAAAAACAAAGCAAACCCCCAAAGTCCATGGTACAACTAATGCAGTCTGAAGAAGGGTCTCAACCACGAAACGTCACCCATTCCTTCTATCCAGAGATGCTGCCTGACCCGTGAGTTACTCCAGCACGTTGTGGCTCTCTGCAGTGCATAGTTGGGATGGAAATTCCAGTGTTCAATAGCCTGATGGTCAATAGACAATAGACAATAGATGCAGGAGTAGGCCATTTGGCCCTTCGAGCCAGCACCGCCATTCAATGTGATCATGGCTGATCATTCTCAATCAGTACCCCGTTCCTGTCTTCTCCCCATACCCCCTGACTCCGCTATCCTTAAGAGCTCTATCTAGCTCTCTCTTGAATACCTTCAGAGAATTGGCCTCCACTGCCATCTGAGGCAGAGAATTCCACAGATTTACAACTCTCTGACTGAAAAAGATTTTCCTCATCTCCGTTCTAATTGGCCTACCCCTTATTCTTAAACGGTGGCCCCTGGTTCTGGACTCCCCCAACATTGGGAACATGTTTCCTGCCTCTAACGTGTCCAACCCCTTAATAATCTTATACGTTTCGATAAGATCCCCTCTCATCCTTCTAAATTCCAGTGTATACAAGCCTAGCCGCTCCAGTCTTTCAACATACGACAGTCCCGCCATTCCGGGAATTAACCTAGTAAACCTACGCTGCACGACCTCAATAAGGTCATAAATGATAGGAGCAGAATTCGGCCATTTGGCCCATCAAGTCAACTCTGTCATTCAATCATGGCTGATCTATCTCTCCTTCCTCACCCCATTCCCCTACCTTCTCCCCATTACCCGACATGCATTCTAATCAACAACCTATCTATCTCTGTCTTTAAAATATCCATTGACTTGGCCCCCACAGCCTTCTGTGGCAAAGAATTCCATAGATTCACTGCCCTCTGACTAAAGAAATTCCTCCTCATCTCCTTCCTAAAGGAACGTCCAAATGGCCTCCTCCTGCACCTATTTTCTATGTAATTAAGGAAAGTCCTTTAATCACATAGAAAATAGGTGCAGGAGGAGGCCATTTGGCCCTTCGAGGTTGGGATGGCGTTGGGAAGTCATTCCTTGCGTGATTCGGCGAAAGAATAAACCTCATAGGCCGGTTAACCACCCTTACAAAAACCCAAATAATTTCTACTGAACATTTCCTTGCCAGTTGTATTTCCCTCTCCACCCTGTTCAAATGCACACGAGGTGTGGGAACACTTTCTTATCTTCTTGCCCCCACACTCTCAATAAACTTTTTGTCCTGGCACCCATCCCAGATGCAGAACTGGGCCAGATTTTTCCAATTCCAGAGACAGAGTCTTGGCCAGGGTTGTTAAACGCAAAGTTGATTACTATTTGGCTTGATTAACACCAGGTCATACAGCAGGAAAAACACAGCTCATTGTTCCATACGCCTGCATTTCAATCTGCTCTGACAATAACTAACAGTGTAAGTAAGCCGCACAGAGTTCATTTTTAGTGTCATGCAATGTCAGACCACCATTTCATAGAAAATAGGTGCAGGAGTAGGCCATTCGGCCCTTCGAGCCAGCACCGCCATTCAATATGATCATGGCTGATCATCCAAATTCAGTACCCCCTTCCTGGTTTCCCCCCCCCCCACATCCCTTGATTTCTTTAGCCCCAAGAGCTAAATCTAACTCTCTCTCGAAAACATCCAGTGAATTGGCCTCCACTGCTTTCTGTGGCAGAGATTTTCCACAGATTCACAACTCTCTGGGTGAAAAAGATTTTCCTCATCACAGTACTAAATGGCCTTACCCCTTATTCTTAAACCGTGACCCATGGTTCTGAACACCTCCAACATCAGGAACATTTTTCCCGCATCTAACCTGTCCAATCTACACCTCCATCTCCCACCAGAAAGGCCTTAAAGCCCTCTGTTTCTTCCACGACCACAGAATCAGCCAATTTCCCATCTTCTCCCTCCATATCCATCGGCTTATCTCAAGGTTTCTTGTATCTGCCTCCATCAACGTCTCTGGCAGCACGTTCCAAGCACTGAATACCTTCTGTGCAAAGAAGAATTATCTTTACATCTCCAATCATGTCGACAATGTTCCTTTATTTTTAAATCAGGCTGTTCCCTTTATTTCCCTTGCACATCTTCCTTTAAGGTATGCCCCTTTCACTTTAAAGCTATACCCTCTTGTATTTGATATTTTCCATCCTGGGAAACGGTCTTGACCCTCTAAAACACAATCTACACTTCTCATCTATTCTGTTCAAATTGCCTTCGCCTTTTGCTCGCGGGGCTTGGGCATTTACAGTCACCCATCGCTCCACTAAACTGCGTATTGAGATCAAGATCAAAGTGGGGGCGGCACAGTGGCGCAGCGGTAGAGTTCCTGCCTTACAGCGCCCGCAGCGCCAGAGACCCGGGTTCGATCCCAAATACGGGGGCTTCTCCCAGTGACCGCATGGGTTTTAGACAATAGACAATAGTTTCAGTTGTTCCAGTTTCCTCCCACACTCCAAAGATGTACAGGTTCGTAGGTTAATTGGCTATAGTGTAGATTGCGCCTGGTATAAATGTAAATTGTCCCTAGTGTGTGTAGGATAGTGTTAGTGTTCGTAGGTTAGACAATAGACAATAGGCAAAAGACAATAGGTGCAGGAGTAGGCCATTCGGCCCTTCGAGCCAGCACCGCCATTCAATGTGATCATGGCTGATCATTCTCAATCAGTACCCCGTTCCTGCCTTCTCCCCATACCCCCTGACTCCGCTATCCTTAAGAGCTCTATCTAGCTCTCTCTTGAATGCATTCAGAGAATTGGCCTCCACTGCCTTCTGAGGCAGAGAATTCCACAGATTCACAACTCTCTGACTGAAAAAGCTTTTCCTCATCTCCGTTCTAAATGGCCTACCCCTTATTCTTAAACTGTGACCCCTTGTTCTGGACTCCCCCAACATTGGGAACATGTTTCCTGCCTCTAACATGTCCAACCCCTTAATAATCTTATACATTTCGATAAGATCCCCTCTCATCCTTCTAAATTCCAGTGTATACATGCCTAGTCGCTCCAGTCTTTCAACATATGACAGTCTCCATACACTTACACTGGGTAAAAAGAGAGTCGGTGAATCGATGACCAGGAGATTGTGTCGCGTGTCGACACAATTTTGTTCTCCCTGTTGTGTAAGCCACCAACTTCAACCCAATCCCCTCCCACTCCGGCTCACGCCCAGTCAAATCATTTCAACGTACACCAAGAACAAAGCAAGAAGGGTGCCACGTAGAGGAATTGAGCACAACTCCTGCAGAGCATTCATCTGTTCAATGGTTCAGGGGGTATGAGGAGAAGGCAGGAACGGGGTACTGATTGAGAATGATCAGCCATGATCACGTTGAATGGCGGTGCTGGCTCGAAGGGTCGAATTGCCTCCTCCTGCACCTATTGCCTATTGTCTATTGTGCCTTACTCCACTTCAGTAATTTTCCCAGACAAAGTTTCTGCACAAGTGCTCCAAAATCCCAGATGCAATCGAGCACAAATTAAAACCTACCCAACTTTATGACTTCCACCATTCAAGTTCCCTTTCGCAAATGATGTTCCTTCCGTCACACTATGTCATCTATGAAGGATTTGAACAATTATGTCAATATTTTTCTTTCGAGCCCCAAATCCCAATTCGAAAACAATTTTGCTGTTAAACTCCGAGTCTGAGACACATTCTCACAACTCAATATTCTTGTAATTTTGTTTCCTTAGAAGGATGACTTGCTTCCTAATGTTAACTACCATCTTGCGCACAGGGGGAACAAGTTATTCAATCCATTCACATCGAGGGGTTGATATCTATCATGTCCCAGTACAAATAATACTCTTCCTAGCCAAAGGTCACAAGATAAAGGCTAATATCTGTCGACCCGACAAGGAGGGATGGTATGAACCCTAAAACTCTCACCAACTTCTACAGATGAATCATAGAAAGCATTTTATTGGGATGCATTACAGCTTGGTTTGGGAACAGCTCCATCCAAGACCGCAAGAAATTGCAGCGAATGGTGGACCCAACCCAGACCATCGCACACACCAACCTCCCTTCTGTTGACTCTATTTCTACCTCACGCTGCTTCGGCAAGGCCAGCAGCATAATCAAGGACCAGTCGCACCCTGGCCACTCCCTCCTTCATGCAAAAGGCTCATAAGTGTGAAAACGCACACCTCCAGATTCAGCGACAGCTTCGTCCTAGCTGTTATCAGGCAACTGAATCAGCCTACCACAACCAGAGAGCAGTGTTGAACTGCTATCTACCTCTTTGGTGACCCTCGGTCTATGCTTGATTGGACTTTGGTGGCTTTACCTTCCTCTAAACGTAATTCCCTTATCATTTGAGGAAAAGCAGAGTTGTGAATCTGTGGAATTCTCTACCACAGAAGGCAGGAGGCCAATTCACTGGATGTGTTCAAGAGAGAGTTAGATTCAGCTCTTGGGTTTAAGGGAATGAAGGGATATGGGGAAAAAAAGCCGGAACGGGGTCCTGATTTGCGATGATCAACCATGATCATATTGAATCTGGTGCTGGCTCGGTGGTCGAATGGCCTCCTCCTGCACCTATTATCTATGTTTCTATGTTTCCATACATCTATGCATTGTAAATGGCTTGATTGTAATCATGTATTGTCTTTCTCCTGACTGGATACCTGTATGGACTTATATTCAATGGAATTTAGAAGGTTGAGAGGAGATCTGATAGAAACATATAAAACTCTTAAAGGATTGGACAGGCTAGATGCAGGAAAAATGTTCTAAAGTTGGGGGAGTCCAGAACCAGGGGTAGGCAATTTAGGAGTGAGATGAGGAAAAACTTTTTCACCCAGATAGTTGAGAATCTGTGGAATTCCCTGCCACAGAAGGCAGTGGGGGCCAATTCACTGGATGCATTCAAGAGGAAGTTAGATTTAGCTCTTAGGGCTAAAAGAATCAAGGGATATGGGGAAAATGCAGGAACGGGGTACTGATTTTAGTTGATCAGCCATGATCATATTGAATGGCGGTGCTGGCTTGATGGGCCAAATGGCCTATTCCCGCACCTATTTTTCTATCTTTCTAAGTTTGAGAAGTTAACCAGGGAGTCACGGAGGGATCGGTCTCTGAGGAAGGCGGAAAGGGACGGAGATGGGAAGATGTGACTAGTGGTGGGATCCCGTTGGAGGCGGTGAAAATGTCAGAGGATTATGTGCTGTAGGCGACAGCTGATGGGGTGAAAGGTGAGAACTAGGGAGACTCTGTCCCTCTTGCGACTGGCTGGAGGGGGAGCAAGAGCGGAGCTGCGGGATATCGAGCAGACATGTGTGGGCCCTCGTCTGTGATGGAAGACGGGAGTCCCCGATCCCTAAAGGACATCTCGGAGGCCCAGAAGCGGTTGGAGGCGGTTGGAGCAGCGTCCGGGCGGTAGGTTTAAAAACCCAGCGCGGGGTTTTGTTCACCCAGAGGCCCAGAAGCGGTTGGAGGCGGTTGGAGCAGCGTCCGGGCGGTAGGTTTAAAAACCCAGCGCGGGGCTTTGTTCACCCAGAGGCGGTTGGAGCGTTGGTGTAAAAACGTTCCCCACACACTTCAAAATAAGTGTTCTGGAGGAAGCCGCTGATTGGTGGAAGCGGACTAGAGGGAGCAGCTGATTGGGCGTAACCCCGGGGTTGTAATTCTGCTTTTTGTTCGTGCTTTTAGTTAAGGGTTCAGTGAGTTCAGGGTTCAGTGAGTTTAGGGTTCAGTGAGTTCAGGGTTCAGTGAGTTAAAGGTTCAGTGAGTTAAGGGTTCAGTGAGTTAAGGGTTCAGTGAGTTAAGGGTTCAGTGATTTAAGGGTTCAGTGAGTTAAGGGTTCAGTGAGTTAAGGGTTCAGTGAGTTAAGGGTTCAGTGAGTTAAGGGTTCAGTGAGTTCAGGGTTCAGTGAGTTCAGGGTTCAGTGAGTTCAGGGTTCAGTGAGTTAAGGGTTCAGTGAGTTAAGGGTTCAGTGCTTTTTAGTAAAGGTACAGTTTAAAGGATTAAGAGGGATTTGATTTAATTTGGGGGTAAGACATGTCAGATGAGATCGGCCCCGTGGAATGCTCATCCTGCAACATGTGGGAGATCAGGGATTTTGTCGGTGTCCCTGATGACTACGTGTGCAGGAAGTGTGTCCAGCTGCAGCTCCTGGCAAACCGCATTGAACGGTTGGAGCTGCGGTTGGACTCATTCTGGAGCATCCACGATGCTGAGAAGGTCGTGAATAGCACGTATAGTGAGTTGGCCACACCACAGGTAAAAGATAAGCGGACAGAAAGGAAACGGGTGGCCACTAGCCAGCGTAGCAGTAGGCAGGTAGTGCAGGAGCTCCCTGCGGTCATCTCCCTCCTAAACAGATATGCCATTTTGGATACTGTTGGGGGAGATGGCTCATCAGGGGAAGGCAGCAGCAGCCAAGTTCATGGCACCGTGGGTGGCTCTGCGGCAAAAGAGGGGAGGAAAAAGAGTGGAAGGGCTATAGTGATAGGGGATTCAATTGTAAGGGGAATAGATAGGCGTTTCTGCGGCCGCAAACAAGACTCCAGGATGGTATGTTGCCTCCCTGGTGCAAGGGTCAGGGATATCTCTGAGCGGCTGCAGGACATTCTGAAGGGGGAGGGTGAGCAGCCAGTTGTCGTGGTGCATGATGGCACCAACGATTTAGGTAAAAACCGGGATGAGGTCCTACAAGGTGAATTTAGAGAGCTAGGAGATAAACTAAAAAGTAGGATCTCAAAGGTAATAATCTCTGGATTACAACCAGTGCCACGTGCTAGTCAGAGTAGGAATAGGAGGATATTTCAGATGAATACGTGGCTTGAAAAATGGTGCAAGGGGGAGGGATTCAAATTTTTAGGACATTGGAACCAGTTCTGGGAGAGGTGGGACCAGTACAAACAGGACGGTCTGCACCTGAGCTGGAATGTAACCAATGTCCTAGGGGGAGTGTTTGCTAGTGCTGTCGGGGAGGATTTAAACTAATGTGGCAGGTGGGGTAGCGTTACTGGTTAGAGAGGAGATTAAAGCAGTGGAAAGGAAGGACATTAGCTTGGAGGAAGTGGAATCGATATGGGTAGAGCTACGAAACACTAAGGGGCAGAAAACGCTAGTGGGAGTTGTGTACAGGCCACCTAACAGCAGTAGTGAGGTTGGGGATGGCATCAAGCAGGAAATTAGAAATGCATGCACTAAAGGTGCAGCAGTTATAATGGGTGACTTCAATCTACATATAGATTGGGTGAACCAATGGCAGGGGTGCTGAGGAAGAGGATTTCTTGGAATGTTTGAGAGATGGTTTTCTAAACCAACATGTCGAGGAACCAACGAGAGAACAGGCCATTCTAGACTGGGTATTGAGTAATGAGGAAGGGTTAGTTAGCAGTCTTGTTGTGCGAGGCCCCTTGGGCAAGAGTGATCATAATATGGTAGAGTTCTTCATTAGGATGGAGAGTGACAAAGTCGATTCAGAAACAAGTGTTCTGAACTTAAAGAAAGAAAAGGGCGGCACGGTAGCGCAGCGGTAGAGTTGCTGCTTTACAGCGAATGCAGCGCCGGAGACTCAGGTTCGATCCTGACTACGGGTGCTGCACTGTAAGGAGTTTGTACGTTCTCCCCGTGACCTGCGTGGGTTTTCTCCGAGATCTTCGGTTTCCTCCCACACTCCAAAGACGTACAGGTATGTAGGTTAATTGGCTGGGTAAATGTAAAAATTGTCCCTAGTGGGTGTAGGATAGTGTTAATGTACGGGGATCACTGGGCGGCACGGACTTGGTGGGCCGAAAAGGCCTGTTTCCGGCTGTATGTGTATGGTATGGTATGGTATGGTAACTTTGAGGGTATGAGGCGTGAATTGTCCAAGATAGACTGGCGATTGATGCTGAAAGGGTTGACGGTGGACATGCAATGGAAGGCATTTAAAGGTCGCATAGATGAACTACAACAAGTGTTCATCCCAGTTTGGCAAAAGAACAATCCAGGAAAGGTAGTGCATCCGTGGCTAACAAGGGAAATCAAGGATAGTATTAAAACAAAAGATGAAGCATACAGATTAGCCAGAAAAAGTAGCATACCAGAGGACTGGGAGAAATTCAGAGTCCAGCAGAGGAGGACAAAGGGCTTAATTAGGAAAGGGAAAATAGAGTATGAGGGAAAACTGGCAAGGGACATAAAAACAGACTGCAAAAGCTTTTATAGATATGTCAAGAGAAAAAGATTAGTTAAGGCAAATGTAGGTCCCTTGCAGTCGGAAACAGGTGAATTGATCATAGGGAACAAGGAGATGGCAGACCAATTGAACAAATACTTTGGTTCTGTCTTCACTAAGGAAGACATAAACCGTCTGCCGGAAATAGCGGGGGACCGGTGGTCTAATGAGATGGAGGAACTGAGGGAAATCCAGGTTAGTCAGGAAGTGGTGTTCGGTAAATTAAATGGATTAAAGGCAGATAAATCCCCAGGGCCAGATAGGCTGCATCCCAGAGTGCTTAAGGAAGTAGCCTCAGAAATAGTGGCTGCATTAGTGATAATTTTTCAAAACTCTTTAGATTCTGGAGTAGTTCCTGAGGACTGGAGGGTAGCTAATGTAACCCCACTTTTTAAAAAGGGAGGGAGAGAGAAAACGGGGAATTATAGATCAGTTAGCCTAATATCGGTAGTGGGGAAAATGCTAGAGTCAGTTATTAAAAATGTGATAGCATCACATTTGGAAAGTGGTGAAATCATCGGACAAAGTCAGCATGGATTTACCAAAGGCAAATCATGTCTAACGAATCTTATAGAATTTTTCGAGGATGTAACTAGTAGAGTGGATAAGGGAGAACCAGTCGATGTGTTATATCTGGACTTTCAGAAGGCCTTCGACAAGGTCCCACATAGGAGATTGGTGTACAAACTTAAAGCACACGGTATTGAGGGTTCAGTTTTGAGGTGGATAGAAAATTGGTTGGCGGACAGGAAGCAAAGAGTAGGAATAAACGGGTCCTTTTCGGAATGGCAGGCAGTGACTAGTGGGGTACCGCAAGGCTCAGTGCTGGGACCCCAGTTATTTACAGTGTATATTAATGATTTGGATGAGGGAATTGAATCCAACATCTCTAAGTTTGCGAATGACACGAAGCTGGGTGGCAGTGTTAGCTGCGAGGAGGATGCTAGGAGGCTGCAGAGTGACTTGGATAGATTAGGCGAGTGGGCAAATGCATGGCAGATGCAATATAATGTGGATAAATGTGAGGTTATCCACTTTGGCGGCAAGAACAGGAAAGCAGAGTATTACCTGAATGGTGACCGATTGGGAGAAGGGGAGATGCAACGTGACCTGGGTGTCATGGTGCACCAGTCATTGAAAGCAAGCATGCAGGTGCAGCAGGCAGTGAAGAAAGCGAATGGTATGTTGGCATTCATAGCAAGAGGATTTGAGTTTAGGAGCAGGGAGGTTCTGCTGCAGTTGTACAGGGCCTTGGTGAGACCGCACCTGGAGTATTGTGTGCAGTTTTGGTCTCCTAACCTGAGGAAAGATGTTCTTGCCTTAGAGGGAGTACAGAGAAGGTTCACCAGATTAATCCCTGGGATGGCGGGACTTGCATATGAGGAAAGACTGGATAGACTGGGCTTGTACTCGCTGGAATTTAAAAGATTGAGGGGGGATCTTATAGAAACATATAAAATTCTTAAGGGGTTGGAGAGGCTAGATGCGGGAAGATTGTTCCCGATGTTGGGGGAGTCCAGAACCAGGGGTCACAGCTTAAGGATAAGGGGGAAGTCTTTTAGGACCGAGATGAGAAAATATTTCTTCACACAGAGAGTGGTGAGTCTGTGGAATTCTCTGCCACAGAAGGTAGTTGAGGCCAGTTCATTGGCTATATTTAAGAGGGAGTTAGATGTGGCCCTTTTTGCTAAAGGGATCAGGGGGTATGGAGAGAAGGCAGGTACAGGCTACTGAGCTGGATGATCAGCCATGATCATATTGAGTGGCAGTGCAGGCTCGAAGGGCCGAATGGCCTACTCCTGCACCTATTTTCTATGTTTCTGTTTCTATGTTTCTATGATGTAATTAGTGTGCTTACGTAATCACCCTCCCTTTAATGCTGTGATCACTACACTGAAGTCAAGAGATGCCTGGATCTCAAATGACATCCTTCATCTATATGTTGCATACAGTCTTTTGCATATTTACTTAGATTCAAGTTTCAGATTACAGGCAACCCCCACATCATGGCAATATAAAGTCACGCAGCATGAAAAGCAGGCCCAACTCATTCATACTAACTAGGGGTGCCAACTATCTCCCTCCCAAATAAGGGACAAAGGGTGACGTCACCTCCCCGCATCCCACGTGACCTCACCTAGTCAGCGGCCACCTGCTCCCGCTCCACCAATGGCGGCCGCCCAGGCCGGGAGGCAGGTTGCCACGCAACCTCCATTAGGCGGTGCCCAGGCCTCCAGACCTAGACTGCCTGGAGCTAAAATGTCGGAAACCTAGAGTGTCGAGCCTACAGCTGCCGGGCCTAATACTGTAGGTCCCAACAGTTTATAGACAATAGACAATAGACAATAGGTGCAGGAGGAGGCCATTCGGCCCTTCGAGCCAGCACCGCCATTCAATGTGATCATGGCTGATCATTCTTAATCAGTACCCCGTTCCTGCTTTCTCCCCATACCCCCTGACTCCGCTATCCTTAAGAGCTCTATCCAGCTCTCTCTTGAATGCATTCAGAGAATTGACCTCCACTGCCTTCTGAGGCAGAGAATTCCACAGATTCACAACTCTCTGATTGAAAAAGTTTTTCCTCATCTCAGTTCTAAATGGCCTACCCCTTATTCTTAAACTGTGGCCCCTTGTTCTGGACTCCCCCAACATTGGGAACATGTTTCCTACATCTAACGTGTCCAACCCCTTAATGATCTTATATGTTTCGATAAGATCTCCTCTCATCCTTCTAAATTCCAGTGTGGGTCCCAACACTCTAGGTTTCCGACATTTTAGCTCTGGACAGCCTAGGTCCGGTGGAGCAGGAGCATGTGGCCACTGGCTGGGTGAGATCACATGGGGCGCGGGGCGTTGATGTCACTCTTTGTCCCTTATTTGGGAGTGAGGGAGTTGGCAACCCTACTACTACGGGGCAAGGGACAAACAAATTTAGCCCAAAATACGGGATGTCCCGGCTAATACGGGACAGTTGGCAACCCTAATACCAACAGTGAGGACCATTCTAGACTAGTCCCACCCGCCCGCATTTGACCCACATGACTCAAAACCTTTTCTATCCACTTTCGGGTAACAGAATTTACAAATCCCTACCTACAAATTTGATATATAGAAAACTCCCTCACAGAATTTTTGAATAATGTAAAACACACTATTCCCTTTTCAACGTGTTTTTTTAAAATGTGGAGACAGCTTTGTGTTACAGGAAATCGTGATATGGACAATTTTCTCGGAATGCAACTTTAGACCTTCAAAATAACCTGGGTCATTTGTATACACAGTAAAAAATTATCTCAAGTTGAAACACTCTTTCACTCTATAGTGTGAATCCCATTGACAACTCTCCAAAGACGTACAGGTCTGTAGGTTAATTGGCTTGGTATAAATGTTAAAATTGCCCCCAGTGCAGGATACTGTTAACATGTGGAGATCGCTGGTCAGTACGGACTCGGTGGACCGAAGGGCCTGTGTCCGTGCTCTATCTCTAAACTAAACCAAAACATGACATTCTTTGAAGGTGGTGGATGTGGAAAAGGGTGGGTATTAGATTGGAAGGGAATGATTCGGGACATACTGTCAGCAATTGAATGAAAAAATAGGCAATAGACAATAGACAATAGGTGCAGGAGTAAGCCATTCGGCCCTTTGAGCCAGCACCACCATTCAATGTGATCATGGCTGATCATTCACAATCAGTACCCCGTTCCTGCCTTCTCCCCATACCCCCTGACTCCGCTATCCTTAAGAGCTCTATCTAGCTCCCTCTTGAATGCATTCAGAGAAATGACCTCCACTGCCTTCTGAGGCAGAGAATTCCACAGATTTACAACTCTCTGACTGAAAAAGCTCTAAATGGCCTACCCCTTATTCTTAAACTGGGGCCCCTGGTTCTGGACTCCCCCAACATTGGGAACATGTTTCCTGCCTCTAACGTGTCCAACCCCTTAAAAAGAGAAAATTATCTACATTTTGTTGAAAGTGATATCTCTCACTGACTCAAAGTTAGCTTGTTCTATGGCTTCCCCAGTTTAACTCTTAATTAACTTAATTCATACATTTTGCAAAAACAATCCTATGGGTTATATAACATGTATTATGACCAAACTCCATGAAGCATGTTATTTGTATGCAGATTTTCCATCTCTTTATATTTAAAAAAAATACAGCAATGCATTTAAAGTATTACTGGAGAGGTTCACTCCAGTACTTTAACGCACCCTGTATCTGTATTCTGTGTAGGCTGCTTGATTGTAGTCTTTCCTTTGACTGGATAGCATGGAAACAAAAGCTTTTCACTTGTACCTTGTTACATATGGCAATATTAAACTAATCCAAACGGTGGTGGTACGAAGGGCAATTTGCCCTCCTCCTGTTTCTATTCTGAAGAAATATCGCAAAATGCAGTCTGAAGAAGGGTCTTGACCCGAAACGTCACCTATTCCTTTTCTCCAGAGATGCTGCCTGACTCGCTGAGTTACTCCAGTTTTTTGTGTCTATCTTCTATTCTGAAGTTGAGCTTTTCAGCCTATCATAATTACAACAATGTTTTGATGACAGAATTGAAGGTCCTATGTTTCTTAACCCAAGTCCCGACCCAAAACCTCACTCACCCTTTTTCTCCAGAGGGTCTGAAGAAGGGTCCTGACCCAAGACGTCACCCATCCATTTTCTCCAGAGATGCTGCCTGACCCGCTGAGTTACTCCAACACTTGGTGTCTAACTTCAGTATAAATCAGCATCTGCAGTTTGGCATCTGCAGTCTGAAGTAGGGTCTCAACCCATAACGTCACCCATCCCTTCTCTCCAGAAATGCTGCCTGTCCCAGAGTTACTCCAGCATTTTGTGTCTATCTGCAGTTTCTTTCTACACTCCCCCACAAACTATTAGTTTCACTCAACCATTAGAACAGTAAGCACAGGCTCACTTGATATTTGTTGCAAACCCTTTCAACTTAAGTCATCCGACACTTTCACCTCAAAAGGATCAGTAAAGAAATCTGTTTAATTCACAAAAAAAAGGCCAGCTGTAAACACGTTTGGAGAGAAGGAATGGGTGACGTTTCGGGTCGAGACCCTTCTTCAGACTGAGAGTCAGGGGAGAGGGAGACACAGAGATATGGAAGGGCAAGGTGTGAAAATGAAATATCAAAGGGGACAGAGTTCAAGGAAAATGTAGAATAGATCATTGTTAGCTCGGGGAAGGTGGAGGGGCAAGGTGTGCCAAGAGATGTGTTCTGTATTCATTATGACTTGCTGGGCAGATAAAGGAGCATTGATGCCAAGTGTTCAAAATGGAAATACAGTGTAACCTATTCTGCATTATATCAGTGACGCTATGCAAAAATCATCTTTTGTTGACTTTTGAACATCAAGGTCATCGAAAAAAAAAGTTATTTAAATGCAAATTCCTTCAGGGATCCACAAGATAGCAGAACAGTCAAATTAGTTTCCATAAAACAAAAACATGTCACATTTATTTGGGCTCAATAGGGACTCAGTCCAACAACCAAATTTCTGTATTAAAAAGATTCGTGAACTTTGGCTCAGACTTTCCATATTTAATCTAAAACAGATGTCGCTGGATTCAAGAGTTATTAAAATGGCAAATGCGCAGTGCGTTTGCCAAAAAACATCATATTTAATATCAATTTACACTGATTAGCCGTTAGAACAATAAGCTACACAATGTTTACGTTGGCCGTTTTAGTTTTTCATTCATAAGGTCATGAGGTCATAAGTGATAGGAGAAGAATTAGGCCATTCAGCCCATCAAGTCTACTCTGCCATCCAATCATGGCTGATTTATCTCTTCCTCCTAACCCCATTCGCCTGTCTTCCCCCGTGCCAATCAAGAATCTATCCATCTGTTTCTGTTTCTGTTTCTGTTTCTGTTTTCTACTGGACAACCACCAACAGCTGGGCTATCTCGCCCAGACTGAAGGGTCTTGACCCAAAACGTCGGCCACTCCTCTCCAGAGATGCTGCCTGTCCCGCTGAGTTACACCAGCATTTTGTGTCTTCCTTCGATTTAAACCAGCATCTGCAGTTCCTTCCTACACAAGAATCTATCTAACTCTACCTTAAAAATATCCATTGACGGCCTGACACAGCCATCCGTGGCAAAGATTTCCACAAATTCACCACCCTCTGACGAAATAAATTCCATTTCACACTTAAAATTCCATTTTATAACAAATTAATCCAATGACTAAACCGTTATTCACTAGGGCACAAAATACTGGAGTAACTCGGGTTAGACAACATCTGTGGAGAACATGTCTAGGTCTCGCTTCGCACCGAGACCCTTCTTCGGACTCTATTCTCCAGTCTGGAGAAGAGTTCTGACCTGAAACATCACCTATCCAGGTTCTCCAGAGATGCTGCCTGACCCGCTGAGTTACTCATGGTATAAGAAAATAACTGCAGATGCTGGTACAAATCGAAGGTATTTATTCACAAAATGCTGGAGTAACTCAGCAGGTCAGGCAGCATCTCGGGAGAGAAGGAATGGGTGATGTTTCGGGTCGAGACCCTTCTTCAGACTGAAGAAGGGTCTCGACCCGAAACGTCACCCATTCCTTCTCTCCCGAGATGCTGCCTGACCTGCATTTTGTGAATAAATACCGCTGAGTTACTCATAAACTCTGTGTCCTTTTGTGCATTAACCAGCATCTGCAGTTATTTATTTCTACCATGCTGTTATGCGCTAGATTTGTTACAAAACAAGTTACCAGTTAGTGACCCTAAATACAAAAAGCAACCTGCAGATAAATGCCAATCAAATCAATCTTGGTCCAGATTCGATAATAAAACTTGTCAAAAAGATAAAGGGAATAAAATGAGAATGTTTCTTTGAGGTAGAAAAATAAAAAAGGTTTCCCACCTGGTCTCACTTTATACACCCCATTGTCCATACTACAACCTATATCAAGTAGGTACTCCAAAGACGTACAGGTTTGTAGGTTAATTGACTCGGCAACATGTAAAAATTGTCCCTAGTGGGTGTAGGATAGTGTTAGTGTGTGGGGATCGCTGGGCGGCGCAGACCCGGTGGGCCGAAGGGCCTGTTTCTGCGCTGTATCTCTAAATCTAAAATCTAAATCTAAAAGTAACTCCTGCATCGCTGGCAACAAAGGATGGATGACTTTGAGTCTG
The DNA here is from genome assembly GCF_053455715.1 of Rhinoraja longicauda. Lineage (NCBI taxonomy): Eukaryota > Metazoa > Chordata > Chondrichthyes > Rajiformes > Arhynchobatidae > Rhinoraja > Rhinoraja longicauda. Next base: position 7,658,094 of record NC_135960.1, read on the forward strand.
ACGAAGGGTCTCGACACAAAACGTCACCTATTCCTTTCCTGCAGAGATGCTGCCTGACCCGCTGAGTTATTCCACCATTTTGTGTCTGTCATCGGTGTAAGTCAGGATCTGCAGCTCCTTCTTGCAGTTCTAATTAGAAACCTCAACAATAGAGGATGGGGTGAAACTTATGAAGAACGTGCAAAGCAAGTCAGAGGGGTGGTGAATCCGTAGAATTCTTTGCCGCAGAAGACTGTGGAGGCCAAGTCAGTGGGTGTCTTTGGGTCAAGTCAAATCAAGTCAATTTTATTTGTATAGCACATTTAAAAACAACCCACGTTGACCAGAGTGCTGTACATCAGTTCAGGTACTAGGAACGAACATACAATGGCACACAAACATAACAGCACATACATAAACAGTTCACAGCGCCCCTTCAGAGGGCCTCAAACGCTAGGGAGTAGAAGTAGGTTTTGAGCCTGGACTTAAAGGAGTCGATGGAGGGGGCAGTTCTGATGGGGAGAGGGATGCTGTTCCACAGTCTAGGAGCTGCAACCGCAAAAGCGCGGTCACCCCTGAGCTTAAGCCTAGACCGCGGGATAGTCAGTAGCCCCAAGTCGCCCAACCTGAGGGACCTGGAGATAGATAGACTCTTGATTAGTATGGGTGTCAGGGGTTATGGGGAGAGACAGATCAGCCATGACTGAATGGCAGAGTAGAGCTGATGGGCCGAATGGTCTAATTCTGCTCCGAAAGCTCATGGCCAAATCCATCCTTCCCATGGAGGGTGGCTTCATCCAAGGTTTGGGCTCCGATGTAATCCCATATATGGAGAATTATTTTGATTTAGATCAGGAGTGAATGTGCAGCCATGATTATTTATTAGTTATTACTTCCATAAATGTTCATGCCCTACACAGTGGGATAACGTTACAACAGTCCTTCAAGCTTAAGAAAGCCTTGAGGATTTGCTCATGGAATGATAAGTTGCCTTCTTGGCTTCACCCCTTTATACATTTCTTCACCAAACTATAGAAGGGACCACAATTCATTCAGAGTAGCTTGTAGATCGGGACCTGGGCTCTCCGAACCCAACGTACATAAGAAATGATATACTGCTAGATGGAGGATAATAATCGCATTGTAAGCTCGTAGCTCTTGAAGAATAGGAAACAGTTTCTGTCAGCTGCCACCATATTTAACATCGCCATACAAACCACCTACTAGTCCACACTAGTGATCAAGTTTAATATCGCCTTTAAGTACGTGCGGATTTTCAATCTGTTATTTATTGGGTTATCATTATTGTCACATGTACTTACAGGATCTTATAGAAACATATAAAATTCTTAAGGGATTGGACAGGCTAGATGCAGGAAAAATGTTCCCAATGTTGGGGGAGTCTAGAACCAGGGGGGTCACAGTTTAAGGCCATTTAGGACTGAGATGAGGAAAAACTTTTTCACCCAAAGAGTTGTGAATCTGTGGAATTCTCTGCCACAGAAAGCAGTGGAGGTCAATTCAATGGATGTTTTCAAGAGAGAGTTAGATATAGTTCTTTGGGCTAACGGAATCAAGGGATATGGGGAGAAAGCAGGAATGGGGTACTGATTTTGGATGATCAGCCATGATCATATTGAATGGCTCAAAGGGCCGAACGGCCTCCTCCTGCACCTATTTTCTATGTTTCTATGTTCCGAGGTACAGTGAAAAGCCTTGCTGGGTATGCAATCCAAATCAAATACAATCCAAAAATACTGTACATGAATAAAAAGGGACCCCACCTGAAATGTGACCTATCCATTTTCACCAGAGATGCTGCCTGAGCCGCTGAGTTACTCCAGCAATTGATGGCCTGCACCTATTGTCTATCATGGCTGATCATCCAAAATCAGCATCCCGTTCCTGCTGTCTCCTTTGAATAGACAATAGACAATAGGTGCAGGAGGAGGCCATTCGGCCCTTCGAGCCAGCACCGCCATTCAATGTGATCATGGCTGATCATTCTCAATCAGTACCCCGTTCCTGGCTTCTCCCCATACCCCCTGACTCCGCTATCCTTAAGAGCTCTATCTAGCTCTCTCTTGAATGCATTCAGAGAATTGGCCCCCACTGCCTCCTGAGGCAGAGAATTCCACAGATTCACAACTCTCTGACTGAAAAAGTTTTTCCTCATCTCAGTGATTGAAAGCACATTGGTTCCCAGGGAGTCAGGAAATTGGACCATTCTCCACAGGCCTGCCCACCACGTACGCATAAATAATATTTTATGTAAACATCATTCAAAAAGAGTGCCAAGCGAAACTAAAATATTTTCACATTGCGATACTCTTGTTTCCTCACCTTTACAATCAAGGAAAGGGTAGGAAGCTGCAGTTTCCTGTGTTGGGAGCTGAATTGGCTGTTACTCCCACGACATAAACAACTAGCCAAACAATGCCATAGTGCGTCATGAATCAGCCAGTTACACACAAGTAGGAAATTACTGGGATTTATTTTACTCCCCTATGTTAGCATGGACAGGGTTGCCAACTTCCTCACTCCCAAATACGGGACAAAGGGTGACATCAGCGCCCCGCGCCTCACGTGACTTCAACAAGCCAGCAACCACGTGCTCCCGCTCCACCAATGGCGGCCGCCCGGGCCGGGAGGCGGGTTGCTATGCAACCTCCTTCAGGCGGCGCCCAGGCCTACAGTGTCCTTTGTAGGGCCTACAGCGCCGTCCGGGCCTACAGCCCCATCCGGGCCTACAGTGCTCGGGCCTACAGCACCGTCCGGGCCTACAGCGCCGTCCGGGCCTACAGCGCCGTCCGGGCCTACAGTGCTCGGGTCTACAGCGCCATCCGGGCCTAATACAGGACAAGGGCGGCCCCGTACGGACAAACCAATTCAGCTCAAAATACGGGATGTCCCGGCTAATACGGGACAGTTGGCAACCCTATGTATAGTACACACATCTGTAATCATGTTTAGTACAAGGAGGATACCTTCTTAAAATGCCTCCCCTCTTATTGTACATCCCAATTGAAATCCCAAGTTATTTCCAAGCAGCATTACCTGGGAATGTGGTGGTCATTGTTCACTTGTAGCAGGTCACCCCGGAGCAAGAGGTGAAGCCAAGTCAACGCCAACCCTGCTGTGGCTTTCAGTGAGGAGGCAGAGTAATAGTACGTGGCCGCTGGCTGGGTGAGTCACCTAGGGCGTGGGGCAGTGACATCGCCCTTTGTCCCTTCTTTGGGAGTGAGGAAGTTGACAACCCTACTAATACGGGACAAACCAATTTAGCCCAAAATACGGGATGTCCTGGCTAATATGGGACAGTTGGCAACCCTCGGCATGGATAAGGCCAACATTTAATGCCCATCTTGAATCGTCCCTGGGTTACAAGCAACTGCTCACCATGTTTCAAAACATGGACTGGCATAAGATGAAAGAATGGGTCGACTGGGCTTATACTCACTGGAATTTAGAAGGATGAGAGGGGATCTTATAGAAATATAAAACTATTAAGGGATTGGGCAGGTGCAGAAAAAATGTTCCCAATATTGGGGGAGTCCAGAACCAGGGGTCACAATTTAAGAATATGGGGTAGACCATTTAGGACTGAGATGAGGACCTTGCGTTCTCTTTGTATCCTTCTGTATCTCCAGTTTCCCTCTCCCCGACTGTCTGAAGAATGGCCTCCACCCGAAAAGTCACCCATTCCTTTTCTCCGGAGATGTTGCCTGTCCTGCATTTTGTGTCTACCTTTGGTGTAAACCAGCATCTGCAGTTCCTTCCTACACAATAAAGAACCATTGATGTTTTATAGAAAATAGTTTCAGGAGCTCTTAAGGATAGCGGAGTCAGGGGGTATGGGGAGAAGGCAGGAACGGGGTACAGATTCAGAACGATCAGCCATGATCACATTGAATGGAGGTGCTGGCTCGAAGGGCTGAATGGCCTCCTCCTGCACCTATTGTCTATTGAGTGGGCCATTCAGCCCTTCGAGCCAGCACCGCCATTCAATATGATCATGGCTGATCGTGCAGAATCAGTACCCTGTTCCTGCTTTTTCCACATGTCCCTTGATTCCGTTAGCCCTAAGAGCAAGATCTAACTGTCACTCTTGAATACATCCAGTGAATTGACCTCCACTGCCCTCTGTGGCAGAGAATTCCACAGATTCACAACTCTCTGGGTGAAAAAGTTTTTTCTCACCTCAGTTTTAAATGGCCTCCCCTTTATTCTTAGACCTTGGCCCTTGGTTCTGGACTCCAATGTTGGGAACATTTTTCCTGCATCGAGCTTGTCCAGTCCTTTCATAATTTTATACCTCTACTTGAAGTTAGAGGTGTTCATCGACTGGGTTGCAAGCTGCTGAAAGAAAATATGAGGTGCTGCTCCTGACCCGAGATGCATTGTAGTTGAACTGGAACATTTGGTTTAGTTTAGTGATACAGCGCGATAACAGGCCCATGACCAGCGATCCCCATACATTAACAGGTGTCACAAAATGCTGGAGTAACTCAGCAGGTCAGGCAGCATCTCAGGAGAGAAGGAATGGGTGACGTTTCGGGTCGAGACCCTTCAATGACCCGAACGTCACCCATTCCTTCTCTCCCGAGATGCTGCCTGACCTGCTGAGTTACTCCAGCATTTTGTGATATCTTCGATTTGTACCAGCATCTGCAGTTATTTTCCTACACATCCATACATTAACACTATCCTACACACACTGGGGACAATTTACATTTATACTAGGCACAATCTACATTATAGCCAATTAACCTACGAACACTAACACTATCCTACACACACTAGGGACAATTTACATTTATACTCGGCACAATCTACACTATAGCCAATTAACCTACGAACCTGTACATCTTTGGAGTGTGAGAGGAAACTGGAGCATGCGGGGAAAACCCATGCAGGTCACGGGGAGAACGTACAAACTCCATACAGACAGTACCCGTAGTCAGGATCGAATTCAGGTCTCTGGCACTGCAAGGCAGTAACTCTACCGATGCGCCACCGTGCGGCCCTCAAGGTCCTGGAGGACAAGTTTCTGCACCACAAGAGGGATGCCTATTTTATTTAATCACTGCTTACCACAGTCGAGTCCTGTGCCATAGCTTTACATGGTTCACAGCTCATACAATACTCCTGGCACTTTCTTCTACACTCCTGCTCCAGCTCAAAGTGTTTGTAGGAAGGAACTGCAGATGCAGGTTCAAACCGAAGATAGGCACAAAAAGCTGGAGTAACTCAGCGGGTCAGGGAGCATCTCTGGAGAAAGGGAATAGGTGGCGTTTCCGAAGAAGGGTCTCGACTAGCGGTGCCAACTATCTCACTCCCAAATACGGGACAAGGTGACATCACCGCCCCGCGCCCCACGTGACCTCGCCCAGCCAGCGGCCATGTTCTCCCGCTCCACCAATGGCAGCCGCCCGGGCCGGGAGGCGGGTTGCTAGGCAACCTCCGTCAGGCGGCACCCAGGCCTCCGGACCTAGACTGTCCGAAGCTAAAATGTCGGAAACCTAGAGTGTCGGGAGGGACCTAAATTGTCGAGACCTACAGCGCCCGGGCCTACAGCGAACCCCAGGCCTAATACGAGACAAGGACGATCCACTACTGGACAAACCAATTTAGCCCAAAATACAGGATGTCTCGGCTAATACGGGACAGTTGGCAACCCTAGTCTCGATCCAAAAAGGCACCTATTCCTTTTCTCCAGAGACGTTCGCTGTCCGACCCGCTGAGTTACTCCAGCACTTTGTGCCCATCTCCAGCTCGAAATTTGCCTTGAAAGTGAAGACACTTTATCGTCCCGATTCATTTTGGAATTACTTGAACTTTATAATCTGACTGACACCATGAAGGAATTTAGCTTTACAACTACCAGAGGCCAACACAAATCAAGTTTATCTTTGGATCTAGCCTTCATCAGGAATGCCAAATACCAAGACAAGATCATAAACAGCACACAAAGAACATCTCATCTGGAACACAACCCGTCATCCTTAACTAGCCCGGCCTTTATGTGACACTGGACCCTCAGCAATGTGGTTAACCCTTATCCAACCTGCACCAAGCAAGCAAACAAAAGAAACAGACACAAAGTAAATCAGCGGGCCAGGCAGCATCTCTGGAGAAAATGGATAGGTGACATTTTGGATCGGGACTCTTCTTCAGAATGTCCCAAAGAGTTACTCCAGCACTTTGCGTCTCTCTTTGGTATAAACTCGCACCACAAGCAAAAGAAACCTCAGCTTAGGTTAGAGATGGGCCCTTCGGCCCATCGAGCCTGTGCCGACCTGTGATCACCCATACACTAGCAGATTTCCCTACATACTAGGAACAATTCACAGAGCTCAATTAATCTGCAAACCTGCACGTCTTTGGGATTCGGGAGGAAGCCGGAGCACCCGGAGAAGACCTATGGAGTCACAAGGAGAACGTACAAACTCCATACAGACAGCAGCTGTAATCAGGATCGAACCCGGGCCTCCGGCGCTGTGAGGCAGTAACTCTACCCATGTGCCACTGATGTTCCCCGTGATTTGTATTGTAATGGAGACTAGCAGCGCACTGTCAATAAGCAAAATAATGCTTGAGCCTGCAATTCAATTGTGAATGAACAATTCAATTCAATTCCACAAATTCTTTTATGAATGGATTGTGAATGGCTTGATTGTAATTTAGAAACATAGAAACATAGAAAATAGGTGCAGGAGGAAGCCATTCGGCCCTACGAACCAGCACCACCATTCATTGTGATCATGGCTGATCGTCCACAATCAATAAGCCTGCCTTCTCCCCATATCCTTTGATTCCACTAGCCCCTAGAGCTCTATCTAACTCTCTCTTAAATCCATCCAGTGATTTGGCTTCCACTGCCCTCTGTGGCAGAGAATTCCACAAATTCACAACTCTCTGGGTGAAAAAGTTCCTTCTCATCTCAGTTTTAAATGGCCTCCCCTTTATTCTAAGACTGTGGCCCCTGGTTCTGGACTCCCCCAACATTGGGAACATTTTTCCTGCATCTAGCTTGTCCAGTCCTTTTATAATTTTATATGTTTCTATAAGATCCCCTCTCATCCTTCTAAACTCCAGTGAATACAAGCCTAACTCCAGTGAATACAAGCCAGTAATAGAAACATAGACACATAGAAAATAGGTGCAGGAGTAGGCCATTCGGCCCTTCGAGCCTGCACCGCCATTCAATATGATCATGGCTGATCATCCAACTCAGTATCCCGTACCTGCCTTCTCTCCATACCCCCTGATCCCTTTAGCCAAAAGTGCCACATCTAACTCCCTCTTAAATATAGCCAATGAACTGGCCTCAACTACCTTCTGTGGCAGAGAATTCCACAGACTCACCACTCTGTGTGAAAAAAAACTTTTTCATCTCGGTCCTAAAAGACTTCCCCCTTATCCTTAAACTGTGACCCCTTGTTCTGGACTTCCCCAACATCGGGAACAATCTTCCTGCATCTAGCCTGTCCAACCCCTTAAGAATTTTGTAAGTTTCTATAAGATCCCCCCTCAATCTTCTAAATTTCAGCGAGTACAAGCCGAGTCTATCCAGTCTTTCTTCATATGAAAGTCCTGCCATCCCAGGAATCAATCTGGTGAACCTTCTCTGTACTCCCTCTATGGCAAAAATGTCTTTCCTCAGATTAGGAGACCAAAACTGTACGCAATACTCCAGGTGTGGTCTCACCAATGCCCTGTACAACTGCAGCAGAACCTCCCTGCTCCTATACTCAAATCCCCTCGCTATGAATGCCAACATACCATTCGCTTTCTTCACTGCCTGCTGCACCTGCATGCCTACTTTCAATGACTGGTGTACCACGACACCCAGGTCTCGTTGCATCTCCCCTTCTCCTAATCGGCCACCATTCAGATAATAGTCTGCTTTCCTGTTCTTGCCACCAAAGTGGATAACCTCACATTTATCCACATTATACTGCATCTGCCATGCATTTTCCCACTCACCTAACCTATCCAAGTCACTTTGCAGCCTCCTAGCATCCTCCTCACAGCTAACACTGCCCCCCAGCTTCGTGTCATCTGCAAACTTGGAGATGTTGCATTCAATTCCCTCGTCCAAATCACTCATATATATTGTAAATAGCTGGGGTTCCAGCACTGAGCCTTGCGGTACCCCACTAGTCACAACCTGCCATTCTGAAAAGGACCCGTTTATTCCTACTCTTTGCTTACCTGTCTGCCAGCCAGTTCTCTATCCACATCAATACTGAACCCACAATACCGTGTGCTTTAAGTTTGCATACTAATCTCTTATGTGGGATCATGTATTGTCTTTCCTCTGACTGGATAGCACGCAACAAAAAGCTTTTCATTGTACCTCAGAACACGGTACACGTGACAATAGACTAAACTGAACTGAACCACAATTATTATTAAAACAGATTTTGGTGTTTACCTCACTGACTGCAGGTTTAAAACATACTAACCCGGAGCACTGCATGTGAACTACTATCTACCTCTTTGGTGACCCTTGGATTATCCTTGATCAGACTTTGCTGGCTTTACCTTGCACTAAACTTTATTCCCTTATCATATGAATGGATCGATTGCAATCATGCATTGTCTTTCTGCTGACTGGTTAGCACGCAACAAAAGCTTTTCACTGTACCTAGTTCAGAGATACAGCGCGGAAACAGGCCCTTCGGCCCACCGAGTCCTCGCCGACCAGTGATCCCCGCACACTAACACTATCCTGCACACACTAGGGACAATTTTACATTTATACCAAGCCAATTACCCAACAAAGCTGTACGTCTTTGGAGTGTGGGTGGAAACCGAAGATCTCGGAGAAAACCCACGTGGGTCACGGGGAGAACGTACAAACTCCGTTCAGACAGCACCCACAGTCAGGATCGAACCCAGATGTCTGGCGCTGTAAGGCAGTGGCTCTACCAATCTTCTCCAGCTGCAGATGCTGGTTGATACCAAAGATAGACACAATAGTGCTCAGGTAACTCCAGCACAGTAGGGCAGCAGCATAGCACCTTATAACACTTGACAATAAACTAAACTCACTGAGAGTCCACAAGCATTAACTTTAACAAGGGAGAAAGTTAACTTCCTGCTTTTAACTTGCTTGGGGTTAGGCATGTTTTGCATTAGCAAAACAAAAGAGAGAGGAATTTACAAGTAAAATCAGGAAACCCAATTGTTTTTGTTTTAATAGACAATAGGCAATAGGTGCAGGAGTCGGCCATTCAGCCCTTCGAGCCAGCACCGCCATTCAATGCGATCATGGCTGATCACTCTCAATCAGTACCCCGTTCCTGCCTTCTCCCCATACCCCCTCACTCCGCTATCCTTAAGAGCTCTATCCAGCTCTCTCTTGAAAGCATCCAACGAACTGGCCTCCACTGCCTTCTGAGGCAGAGAATTCCACACCTTCACCACTCTCTGAATGAAAAAGTTCTTCCTCATCTCCGTTCTAAATGGCCTACCCCTTATTCTTAAACTGTGGCCCCTTGTTCTGGACTCCCCCAACATTGGGAACATGTTTCCTGCCTCTAATGTGTCCAATCCCCTAATTATCTTATATGTTTCAATAAGATCCCCCCTCATCCTTCTAAATTCCAGTGTATACAAGCCAAGGTATGTAGGTTAATTGGCTGGGCAAATGGTCCTAGTGGGTGTAGGATAGTGTTAGTGTGCGGGGATCGCTGGGCGGCGCGGACCCGGTGGGCCGAAGGGCCTGTTTCTGTGCTGTATCTCTAAATCTAAAAAGTCTCCAATGAGGTAGATAGTAGTTCAGGACTGCTCTCTAGTTGTTGGTAGGATGGTTCAGTTGCCTGATAACAGCTGGGAGTGTAGTTGAGTTTGGAGATGCAGTGTGGAAACAGGCCCTCCTAGACCACACAGACCAGCGAGGACCTATACACTAGTTCTATCCTACACACTAGAGACAATGTACAGAGCCAATTGACCTGCAAACCTGTTTGTCTTTGAGTGTGGGAGGAAACCTCGGCATTCAAACTCCAGTTCCCAAACATCCCTGTGAAACAATGAATAGAACCGCCACAGCCAGTTTGTTTTTACGCCCCCCCCCTTTACTTTAGAGGGTGCAGCGCGGAAACAGGCCCTTCGGCCCACCGAGTCCTCGCCGACCAGTGATCCCCGCACACTAACACTATCCTGCACACACTAGGGACAAATTTTACATTTATACCAAGCCACTTAACCTGTACGTCTTTGGCTTGTGGGTGGAAACCAAAGATCTTGGAGAAAACCCACGTGGGTCACGGGGAGAACGTACAAACTCCGTTCAGACAGCACCCATAGTCTGGATCGAACAAGTCTCTGGCGCTGTAAGGCGGTAGCTCCACTAATCTTCTCCAGCTGCTGAGCTCATTAAAGGAACTGCAGATGCTGGTTGATACAAAAGATGGACACAAAGTCCTGAAGTAACTCCAGCACAGCAGCAGAGTTGCTGCCTTACAGCACCCAAGGCCCAGGTTCGATTCCAACCACGTTCCGTTTGTACGTTCTCCCTGTGACTGCGAGGGGTTTTCTCCGGGTGCTCCGGTTTTCTCCCACATTCCAAAGACGTACAGATTTGTAGGTCAATTGGCTTCTGTAAATTGTCTCTAGTGTACAGGATAAAACTAGCGATCGCTAATCGACACAGGCCCGGTGGGCCAAACGGCTCGTTTCCTCACTGTATCTCCAATCTAAACTCGAAGGTATCACAAAATGCTGGAGTAACTCAGCGGGTTAGGCAGCATCTCAGGAGAGAAGGAATGGGTGACGTTTCGGGTCGAGACCCTTCTTCAGTCTGAAGAAGGGTCTCAACCTGAAACGTCACCCATTCCTTCTCTCCTGAGATGCTGCCTGACCCGCTGAATTACTCCAGCATTTTGTGATACCTTCGATTTGCACCAGCATCTGCAGTTATTTTCCTATCCAAACTAAACTCAGTGGGTCAGGCAGCATCCCTTGAGAACATGGATAGGTGACATTTTGGGTCGGGACCCTTCAGTCCGAAGAAGGGTCTCAATCCAAAACGTCATTTATCCATGTTATCCAGAGATGCTGCCTGACCCACTGAGTTACTCCAGCACTGTGTGTCTGCTCATTTATCTACTTATAACCACAGGTTTAGTACTACCCTCTACACAATGGGATGGAAACAAGCTTGATAGCTTTTCCGGTCAGCTGTATTTTTTGAAGCCTGGCCTATTGTTGATATGCTGAACATGACAATGAACTTGTTTTTATTAAATGTGCCTTTCATTCACAGCAATGAGTTGGTTTCTGTCTCAATAGACAATAGACAATAGGTGCAGGAGGAGGCCATTCGGCCCTTCGAGCCAGCACTGCCATTCAAAGTGATCATGGCTGATCATTCTCAATCACTACCCCATTCCTGCCTTCTCCCCATACCCCCTGACTCCGCTATCCTTAAGAGCTCTATCTAGCTCTCTCTTGAATGCATTCAGAGAATTGGCCTCCACTGCCCTCTGAGGCAGAGAATTCCACAGATTCTCGTTAAGATGTGGAACGTGGAACTGAACTATAAATTCTATTAAACACAAAAATGCTGGAGTAATTCAGCGGGTCGGGCAGCATCTCTGGAGAGAAGGAATAGGTGATGTTTCGGGTCGAGACCCTTCTTCAGACTGAGAGTCAGGGGAGAGGGAAACGAGTGATATAGACAGTGATGTAGAGTGATACGGAACAAATGAATGAAGGATGTGCAGAAAGTAACAGCAATCGAGGAAAGGTGGAGCACACAATGGTCCATTGTTGGCTGTGGGGTAGGTGATAACGAGATGTACAGACAGTGAAATTCAACAGGACGACAGTGTAATTAGTACGGTCACGAAGGCGAATACTGTTATTTAATCTTGCGCAGTTCCCCAGGATCACAAACAACTGCCTCCACTGCGAATGCTGAAGAGGCCCACGAGGCCAGGATGGGAAATGAACTACAGTGATTGCACTCTCCCCTCTTCTGAGGCTCCAGGTCCATTCAGTAATCTACCCTGGGGCAGATCATTTCAATCCACGCTCTGTCCATGGAGTGGATGTTGATAGAGAGGGTGTTCCCACTGGTGGGAGATTCTGGGACCAGAGGTCCTAGACTCAGAATTAAAGGTCTTTCCATTAGGAAGGAGATGAGGAGGAATTTATTTAGTCAGACAGTGGCAAATCAGTGGAGTTCTTTGCCACAGAAGTGCTGCGAAGGTTAAGTCTTCGGATATTTTTAAGGCAGAGATAGATAGATTCTTGATTAGTACGGGTGTCGGGGGTTATGGGGAGAAGGCAGGAGCATGGGGTTAGGAGGGAGGGAGAGAGAGAGAGAGAGAGAGAGAGAGAGAGAGAGAGAGAGAGAGAGAGAGAGAGAGAGAGAGAGAGAGAGAGAGAGAGAGAGAGAGAGAGAGAGAGAGAGAGAGAGAGAGAGAGAGAAAGAGAGAGAGAGAGAGAGAGAGAGAGAGAGAGAGAGAGAGAGAGAGAGAGAGAGAGAGAGAGAGAGAGAGAGAGAGAGAGAGAGAGAGAGAGAGAGAGAGAGAGAGAGAGAGAGAGAGAGAGAGAGAGAGAGAGAGAGAGAGAGAGAGAGAGAGAGAGAGAGAGAGAGAGAGAGAGAGAGAGAGAGAGAGAGAGAGATCAGCCATGATTGAATGGTGGAAAAGACTTGATGGGCCAAATGGCCTAATTCTGCTCCTATCACTTATGAACTTATGAAGGAAAGAGAATACCAGGCAGATAGAAGAAAAGATCCAAGGACCATCGAGAGGGGTATGGAGTGCGGGTACATAGTACCTTGAAAGTAGCGCCGCGGGTAGATAGGGTTGTCAAAAAGGCATTCGGCACATTGGCGTTCATCTGTCAGAGTGCAAATGTTGGGACGTTATGCTCCAGTTACACAAGATGTTGGTGGGAGGCCACATTTGGAGTATTGTGTTCAGTTTTTATTCACAAAATGCTGGAGTAACTCAGCAGGTCAGGCAGCATCTCAGGATAGAAGGAATGGGTGACGTTTCGGGTCACCCATTCCTTCTCTCCTGAGATGCTGCCTGACCTGCTGAGTTACTCCAGCATTTTGTGAATAAACACCTTCGATTTGTACCAGCATCTGCAGTTATTTTCTTATACTACACATTGTGTTCAGTTTTGGTCACCATGTCGTAGGCAAGATGTTGTCCAGCTGGAAATGGGTGCATTGAAGATTTACATGGATGTTGCCAGGACTCTAGGGTCAGAGCGATAGGGAGAGGTTGAGCGAAATGAGGGAGTTCAGAAGTCAAACAATTATTTCACAAAAAGGAGCAATGGATACACTAAACTGACGTTAAAAAAGGCACAGCTGTTCCTATACCATAGAAACATAGAAAATAAGTGCAGGAGGAGGCCATTTGGCCCTTCGAGCCAGCACCGTCATTCATTGTGATCATGGCTGATCACCCACAATCAGTAACCTGTGCCTGCCTTCTCCCCGTATCCCTTGATTCCACCAGCCCCTTGAGTTCTATCTAACTCTCTTTTAAATGCATCCAGTAAATTGGCCTCCACTGCCTTCTGTGGCAGAGAATCCCACAAATTCACAACACTCTGGGTGAAAAAGTTTCTTCTCTCCTCAGTTTTAAATGGCCTCCCCTTTATTCTTAGACTGTGTGGCCCCCTGGTTCTGGACTCCCCCGACATTGGGAATATTTTTCCTGCATCCGGCTTGCCTGGTCCTTGCCCCACTTCAATGGAAAGGGGAGATGGTTGATGGATAGAAGGGAAAAAGACAATCAAGAAATGTGGTAGGATGGTGCAAGAGTCTCCAATGAGGTAGATAGTAGTCCAGGCCTGCTCTCTGGTTGTGGTGGGACAGTTCAGTTGCCTGATAACAGCTACTGAACCATCCTACCACAATGAGAGAAAAGCCCTGAGCTACCATCTACGTCATTGAAGATGATGGGACTTTGATCGGAATTCCCCGGCTTTATCTTGCATCTCGATTAAGTTATTCCCTTAATCATATATAATAATACATTTTATTTATATAGCGCTTTTCATATACTCAAAGACGCTTTACAGAGATTTTGAGAACATAGGGGAAATGAATAAATAGATAAATAAGTAAATAAATAAATGAACAGAGAAAGGAGACAGAAGGTGAGGTGACCTTCAGTGGTTGAAGGCAGTACTGAACAGGTGAGACTTCAGCGATGTTTTGAATGTGGTGAGTGAGGAGGCGTCTCTGACGGTTTGGGGTAGTGAGTTCCATAGGGTGGGAGCAGCGATGGAGAAAGCCCTGTCCCCCCAGGATCTGAGTTTAGTCCGGATGTGGGGGGATAGGAGATTGGCAGCGGCAGAGCGGAGGGTGCAGGTGGGAGTGTGCCTGTGGAGGAGGTCGGTCAGGTAGGATGGGGCCAGGTTATGGAGGGCTTTGTAGGTTATGAGGAGGATTTTGTACTGGATTCTCTGGGGGATGGGGAGCCAGTGGAGTTTATAAAGGACGGGGGTGATATGGTCACGGATCGAGGTGTGTGTGAGTAGACGGGCAGCGGAGTTTTGAATGTATAGAAGTTTATTGATGATTTTTGAGGGTGCGCCATAGAGGAGGCTGTTGCAGTAGTCCAGACGGGAGGTGATGAAATATATATCTGTACGCATTAAATGGCTCGAATATAATCACGCATCGCCTTTCCACCGACAGCATAGCAGGCGACAAAAGGTTTTCATTGTTCCTCGGTACACGTGACAATGAACTAAACTAAAAAGCCCGAGAGACGAGGAATTGCAGATGCTGGGATTTTGGGGCAAAACACACAAAGTGCTGGAGTAACTGAAGGGGTCAGGCATCATGTGTGGAGGAAATGAGACAGGCGACGTTTGGGGTCGGGACTCTTCTTCCTATTTCCATCTCTAAATTGGGGAAACCAAGTGGTTTCAGGATCACAGGAGGTGCAGAGAAACTACGTGACGTGTCGGAGCAGGAGGGCCTCTACGCAGGGAAAGTTTAAAGTAAGGTCTTGAATAATAGGATCAAGGGCTGCAGCAGTTGGATGTGGAGGGCGAGGAGCGGAACTTCGAGAGCCACAGTTGGGAAAAGGGTTTGTCGGTGGAGGAATAAGTAGGCAGTAATCTTCTCCGTGGACTGTCACCTTGCCTTATCGTGGTGGAGAAGCTTGTGTGGTCCTGAGATCATGAGAGCGATGCCGTCTGGAGCTACGCTCCTGGTAGGGTCACCAATGGCGGTAAGGTCGAGGGGGAGGTCCCTGACAAAGAGCAATCCAACCAAGACCTCAACGGTGGAACAGGCGGAGGGAGGATGATGGCCGACTTTAGTGGAGCGTCACAATGGCTGGGAAGGCGGATGGATGAAGGCCGCAGCAGAAAAGGGTCCCCGGTCGTCTTGGACTCCATGCCACCGGATCCTGACCCAGATCTGTCAAGGACCGTGTGTGTGGTCTGTGCAACAGTCTCCCCACGTTAAACAAAGACACGCACAGTTGTCCGACCCTATGGAGAGGACAGTCGAGTGATCGCCAGTGATGATAATGATGATGAAGTAGGCAAACTTTAGAAAGGAAGCAGAGGGATGGACATTGCAAAGTGCCGAATTGAAAATGCTCCATAACCAAAGTGGGGTGATGGCAGAAAGTACAACACTGTCGCGTAGACGGTTTTCTAAATGGGGAGAGATTTCCAAAATCTAAGGTGCAAAAGGACCTGGGAGTGATGGTGCAGGATTCCCCAAAAGGTTAATTTGCAAGTCAAATCGGCAGTAGGAAGGAAGGCAAATTCAATGCCAGCATTTCTTGCGAGGGCACTAAAACAGGGATGTGACGCGGAGACTTTGTGAGACACCGGTCAGACAGCATTTGGAGAATTGTGAGCAGTTTTGGGCGCTATATCTGAGGAAGGGCGCGCTGGAGGTGGAGTGGGTCCAGAGGAGGTTTACGAGAATGATCCCAGGAATGAATGGGTTAGCATTTGGTAGCACGGCCTACACATGCTGGATTTTAGAAGGATGAGGGGGGGAAGGGGGGACCAAATTGAAACTTACGGAAAGGGTGGATATGGAAAGGATGTTTAGTCAATAGTCAATTTATTTGTCACATACACATAAATGCGCAGTGAAATGAAAAATTACCCGCAGTTCAACAATAAGACCAATAAGAATAATCAATAAAAATGCAATAACACATACAATCATAAACCAACACCAAACAAAAGAAACATCCATCACAGTGAGTCTCCTCCAGTCACCTCCAGTCACCTCCTCACTGTGATGGAAGGCCAGAATGACTTTTTCTCTTCCCCTGCCGTCTTCTCCCGCGGTCAGGCTGTTAAAGTTGCCACGTCTGGGCGGTCGGGGCTCCCGACATTGAAGCCCCCGCCGGGCGGAGAAAATCCCGCGACCTATTTCAGGCCGCGCCGGACGGTGAAAGGTCCGCGGCGGGCCGACCCAAGCCCCGCTCTCAGACTAGAGGCCATAGCCTCAGAATGAATGGATGTACTTTTAGGCGACGTTTTGGGTCGAGGCCTTCCTTCGGTCTCAGAATAAAAGAAAGTGCCTTTCGAAAGGGGATGAGGAGGAATACCTTTAGTCAGAGGGGGGTGAATATGTGGAATTCTTTGCCACAGACAGCTGTGGAGGCCAAGTCAATGGATATTTTTAAGGCGGAGATGGACAAATTCTTGATTAGTACGGGTGTCTGGGGTTGTGGGGAGAAGGCAGGCGAATGGGGTTGAGAGGGGAAAAGACAAATCAGCCTTGAATGAATGGTGGAGTAG
>NC_135960.1:7675342-7700342 GCF_053455715.1 Rhinoraja longicauda
GTTTGTGAGTAGATGGCGGGCCACATCTATCCCCATAGTTAATACAATGGAGGCAATGATAACACATAATAATAATGCATACTAACTAAACTTTGACTTATATTTATATATTTAAGCAATATTATGTCTACTGAACATAGAAGTTAGTTTGAGACACTGCATTGAACGTACCCACACCTCTCTCTGTCTGTCTCATAGCAGTTCAGTGTGACACTTATTAAGATTATTAAGGGATTGGACATGCTAGAGGCAGGAAACATGTTCCCGATTTATTCACAAAATGCTGGAGTAACTCAGCAGGTCAGGCAGCATCTCGGGAGAGAAGGAATGGGTGACGTTTCGGGTCGAGACCCTTCCTCAGACTGACATGTTCCCAATGTTGGGGAGAGTCCCGAAACCAGGGGCCACAGTTTAAGAATAAGGGGTAGGCCATTTAGAACGGAGATGAGGAAGAACATTTTTCACTCAGAGAGTTGTGAAGCTGTGGAATTCTCTGCCTCAGAAGGCAGTGGAGGCCAATTCTCTGGATGCTTTCACGAGAGAGTTAGATTGAGCTCTTAATGATAGCGGAGTCAGGGGATATGGGGGAAAAGGCAGGAACGGGGTACTGATTGTGAATGATCAGCCATGATCACGGTGAATGGCGGTGCTGGCTCGAAGGGCCGAATAGCCTACTCCTGCACCTATTGTCTATCAATGAAGTCAATTTTTTTCCTTTTTTAATGTCAGACCACAAAATTCTCTCCCATATTTTACAGGCTGAAGAACCTCCCATCGCTAGCTATTGATGAGATGTTTACTGACGCATGTTGTTTAATACTTAGCTTAATTTGAACAGATTGCCTCCGATTGTGGTTTCTGTATTAGTTAGTACCACAGACAATTATTGCGCGTGTTTAATTTCTGTCTTCACGTTGTTTATAATATTCCTCTCTTCCTCCGCAGAGTAATACAGGCCAGAAACATGCTCTCTGGCCCAACTCATCCATGCCAACCAAGTCACCTACCTAAGCCAATCTCAGTTCTCTGCATTTGACCCCACATCCCCGCTAAATCTTTCCTCTTGAAGCAGCTGTCCCAAAGTTTTTTTGGACATTGCAATCGTAGCCAGCTCTACCATTCTTCAAGGCTCTTGTGATTATCAGGCAACTGAACCGTCCTACCACAACCAGAGAGCAGTGCTGAACTACTATCTACCTCTGATGTCCCTCAAATTATCCATGACCGGACTTTGCTGGCTTTACCTTGCACGAAACGTTATTCCCTTCTCATGTATCTGTACACTGTTAAATGGATTAATTGTACATAGAAACATGGATAAAAACATAGAAAATAGTTGAAGGAGGAGGCCATTTGGCCCTTCGAGCCAGCACCGCCATTCATTGTGACCAAGGCTGATCATCCACAATCAGTAACCCGTGCCTGCTTTCTCCCCATACCCCTTGATTCCATTAGCCCCTAGAGCTCTATCTAACTCTCTTTTAAATTCATCCAGTGAATTGGCCTCCACTGCCTTCTGTGGCAGAGAATTCCACAAATTCACAACTCTCTGGGTGAACATGCAATCATGTATTGTCTTTCTCCTGACTGGGTAGCGCGCAGCAAAAAGATTTTCACTTAAACGTGACAATAAACTGAACTGAAACTGAGAATATGCTGCCTCTCTGATCACACGCATATGAGTAACGGCGTTTGGTGCAATGCAAGTTCTTAGGAATCAAAGTAGATTGTTGCATTCAAATGACTGACCCTACAGTAGTTTACAATAGACAATAGGTGCAGGAGTAGGCCATTCGGCCCTTCGAGCCAGCACCACCATTCAATGTGACCATGGCTGATCATTCTCAATCAGTACCCCGTTCCTGCCCTCTCCCCATACCCCCTGACTCCGCTATCCTTAACAGCTCTATCCAGCTCTCTCATGTATGGCGGAAATGAGACAGGCGACGTTTGGGGTCGGGACACTTCTTCCCTATTTCCGTCTCTAAATTGGGGAAACCAAGTGGTTTCAGGATCACAGGAGGTGCAGAGAAACTACGTGACGTATCGGAGCAGGAGGGCTTCTACGCAGGGAAAGTTTAAAGTAAGGTCTTGAATAATAGGATCAAGGGCTGCAGCAGTTGGATGTGGAGGGCGAGGAGCGGAACTTCGAGAGCCACAGTTGGGAAAAGGGTTTGTCGGTGGAGGAATAAGTAGGCAGTAATCTTCTCCGTGGACTGTCACCTTGCCTTATCGTGGTGGAGAAGCTCGTGTGGTCCTGAGATCCTGACAGCGATGCCGTCTGGAGCTACGCTCCTGGTAGGGTCACCCATGGCGGTAAGGTCGAGAGGGAGGTCCCTGACAAAGAGAAATCCAACCAATACCTCAACGGTGGAACAGGCGGAGGGAGGATGATGGCTGACTTTAGTGGAGCGTCACAACGGCTGGGAAGGCGGATGGATGAAGGCTACAGCAGAAAAGTGTCCCCGGTCGTCTTGGACTCCATGCCACTGGATCCTGACCCAGATCTGTCAAGAACCGTGTGTGTGGTGGCTGTCTGTGCACCAGTCTCCCCACGTTAAACAAAGACACGCACAGGCGGCCAACCCTATGGAGAGGACAGTCGAGTGATCGCCGGTGATGATAATGATGATGAAGTAGGCAAACTTTCGAGCCAGCACCGCCAATTCATAGTGATCAAGGCTGATCATCCACAATCAGTAACCCGTGCTGCTTTCTCCCCATACCCCTTGATTCCATTAGCCCCTAGAGCTCTATCTAACTCTCTTTTAAATTCATCCAGTGAATTGGCCTCCACTGCCTTCTGTGGCAGAGAATTCCACAAATTCACAACTCTCTGGGTGAACATGCAATCATGTATTGTCTTTCTGCTGACTGGGTAGCGCGCAGCAAAAAGCTTTTCACTTACACGTGACAATAAACTGAACTGAAAACTGAGAATATGCTGCCTCTCTGATCACACGCATATGAGTAACGGGCGTTTGGTGCAATGCAAGTTCTTAGGAATCAAAGTAGATTGTTGCATTCAAATAACTGATGACCCTACAGTAGTTTACAATAGACAATAGGTGCATGAGTAGGCCATTCGGCCCTTCGAGCCAGCACCACCATTCAATGTGATCATGGCTGATCATTCTTAATCAGTAGGTTAATTCCCGGAATGGCGGGGACTGTCCTTTGTTGAAAGGCTGGAGCAATTAGGCTTGCATACACTGGAATTTAGAAGGATGAGGGGGGATCTTATTGAAACATATAAGATAATTAGGGGATTGGACACATTAGAGGCAGGAAACATGTTCCAATGTTGGGGGAGTCCAGAACAAGGGGCCACAGTTTTTAGAATAAGGGGTAGGCCATTTAGAACGGAGATGAGGAAGAACTTTTTCAGTCAGAGAATGGTGAAGGTGTGGAATTCTCTGCCTCAGAAGGCAGTGGAAGCCAGTTCGTTGGATGCTTTCAAGAGAGAGCTGGATAGAGCTCTTAAGGATAGCGGAGTGAGGGGGTATGGGGAGAAGGCAGGAACGGGGTACTGATTGAGAGTGATCAGCCATGATCGCATTGAATGGCGGTGCTGGCTCGTAGGGCTGAATGGCCTACTACTGCACCTATTGTCCTATTGTCTATTGTCTATAGTACCCCCGTTCCTGCCTTCTCCCCATACCCCCTGACTCCGCTATCCTTATCTTGCTCTCTCTTGAAAGCATCCAGAGAATTGGCCTCCACTGCCTTCTGAGGCAGAGAATTCCACAGCTTCACAACTCTCTGACTGAAAAGGTTCTCCCTCATCTCCGTTCTAAATGGCCCTGCCCCTTTAGTTTAGAGATACAACACGAAAACAGGCCCTTTGGCCCACCAAGTCCATGCTGGCCAGCGATCCCCGCACGCTACTACTATCCTACACATTGGGGGGCATTTACAATGTTTACCTGAAGCCAAATTGACCTACAAGCCTGTACATCTTTGGAGTGCGGGAGGAAACCGGAGCACCCGGGGACAAGCCAAGCGGGTGACGGGAAGTACGTACGAGACAGCACCCGTAGTCAGGATTAAACCCGGGTCTCTGGCGCTGTAAGGCAGCAACTCTAACCGCTGCGCCCACCGCGCCGACAGTATTTTAATAGCATTTTATTCACCATCTCCAGCACCTATTAATGAACTGTATTTAGTCATTAGTGAGGGTATTGGAATGACAGGAGGTAGAGAAAGGGGACGCTATTTAAGACAAGTCAAGTGGCAGATCATGGCAGATCTATCTTTCCCTCTCAATCACATTCTCCTGCCTTCTCCCCATAACCCCTGACATTGGCCTGCCTTGGCAGGTACTGTTAGACAGGTGCATGGATGGGTTTAGACTGGGGAACTGCGGGCAAGTGGACTCGTGCAAAGACGGGATGTATTGGTCGGTGTGGGCAAGTTGGGCCGATGGGCCTGTCTGTTTCCACGCTGGATGAGTTGATGAATGACCCATTTTCATGAACCTTTTGTTCTGCCAGCAGCTTGCATGTTCAAATTATTTTTCATGTCTCTGTGGGTCAGCTAATTTCTAAGTTTCTTCTGAAACTAAACGGAAAGGTACAATGTTTGCTTTGCATAACCTTCAATACACAAATAACGCCCTTTGCCCCCAAAAAAGGCCAAATTGGCTCAGACAGTTTTAGGCACCTGATAAACGATTCAAATAGTTTCCAGTCGTGGGAGAGTCTAGGACCATAGGCCACAGCCACAGAATAAAAGGACAAACCTTTATAAAAGGAGATGAGAGGAATTTCTTCAGTCAGAGAGTGGTGAATCTGTGGAATTCTTTGCCACAGTAGGCTGTAGAGGCTGTCAATGGATATTTTTAAAGCAGGGATTGACAGATTCTTGATTAGTACGGGTGTCATGGGTCAGCCATGATTGAATGGTGGAGTGGATGCGATGGGTAGAATGGCCTCATTCTGCTCCAATAACTTATCAAATTGCAGTAACGTGTTCTCGGGTCAAAAGGCAGTGAAATACAGACATCAACAAGTCTGCCGATGTAATAAACATTATTTTCTCCATAAACAACTAAAGCACGCATATTAATCTTAATGACACACAAACGACAGCTCACATTATTCTCCCTATGTATACATACACACACCTGCACTCTCATCCCACACCTGAATTCAGTGCTGTGAGAAGCTGGACAAGAGGCAGATGACTAATTAATGCTGAAGGCATACTTCACGGAACATTACAAGCAGTTATGTTTATGAGCCTCCCCAGCTGCTTGAGATTCAAAATGAAAGCACTTCAGTGCAGCTTCTATTTTTAGCTACCAAAAGCTCAGAGACTCAAGATCCCCAGGCTTGGGAGATGAAGTTTGAAATTGGAAAGAGCGTTGATCCTTAAGTGGCCAACTCAGCCTAGAAGAAGGGTCTCGACCCGAAACTTCACCCATTCCTTCTCTCCTGTACATGCTGCCTGTCCCCGCTGAGTTACTCCGGCATTTTGTGTCCATCTTCAGATTATTTCCTCTGCAGATGCGACCTGACCTGACGATTTTCTGCACCCGAGTGTTTTTATGCAGGAACTAAAAGTTTGATCGACCTGGAGAACCAGTTCTCCAGGGACAGTTTCCTCCCAGCCATTACCAGGCAAGTGAACCATGCTACCAACAACGAGACAGTGGGCCTGAGCTACTATCTACCTCACTGAAGACCCTCAGACGATCTTCAATCGGACTCTACCTTGCACAAAATCCTTAATCATGTATCTGTACCCTGTGAAGGGGTCGATTGTAATCATGTATAGTTAGGGTTGCCAACTTCCTCACTCCCAAATAAGGGACAACGGGTGACGTCAGCACCCCGCGCCCCATATGACCTCACCCAGCCAGCGGCCACATGCTCCCGCTCCACACAATGGCGGCCCGCCCGGACCGGGAGGCCAGGTTGCTACGCAACCTCCTTTAGGCGGCGCCCAGGCCTACAGTGTCCGGGCCTACAGCCACTCCCGGGCCTACAGCCCCGCCCGGGCCTACAGCCCCCGCCCGGGCCTACAGCGCCGTCCGGGCCTACAGCGCCGTCCGGGTCTACAGCGCAGTCCGGGCCTTCAGTGCTCGGGCCTACAGCGCCGTCCCGGGGCCTACAGCGCCGTCCGGGCCTACAGCGCCGTCCAGGCCTACAGCGCCGTCCGGGCCTACAGCGCAGTCCGGGCCCTTCAGTGCTCGGGCCTACAGCGCCATCCGGGCCTAATACAGGACAAGGGCGGGACCAACCCAATTTAGCTCAAAATACGGGATGTCCCGGCTAATGCGGGGACAGTTGGCAAACCCTATGTATAGTACATACATCTGTAATCATGTTTCATACAAGGAGGATACCTTCTTAAAATACCTCCCCCTGTTATTGCACATCCCCGTTGAAATCCCAAGTTATTCCCAAGTTATTTCCAAGCAGCATTACCTGGGAATGTAGTGGTCATTGTTCACTTGTAGCAGGTCACCATGGAGCAAGAGGTGAAGCCAAGCCAACGCCAACCCTGCTGTGGCTTTCAGTGAGGAGGCAGAGTAAAAGCAGATGGACTATTGAGGAAGCCGATGAAGGCCGACAGGTCTGAAATACAAAAATGGAAGGAAGATAAGACCATTGATTGAACGCGCGAATGGGAAAGATGAAAAAAGGGGAACTTCCCCCATTAAATGAACCCTTTTTGTGCACTTGGATTACATTGTTACATGGCGGCACAGCAGTAGAGACTTGCTGCCTTACAGAGTCAAAGATTTGCGTTCAACCCCGACTACAGGTGCTGTCAGCATGGAGTTTGTACATTCTCCCTGTGACCACGTGGGTTCTCTCCCCCCTCCTCTCCCCCCTCCTCTCCCCCCTCCTCTCCCCCTTCCTCTCCCCCTCCTCTCCCCCCTCCTCTCTCCCCTCCTCTCCCTCCTCCTCTCCCCCTCCTCTCCCCCCTCCTCCCCTCCTCCTCCCCTCCTCTCCTCCCTCCTCTCCTCCCTCCCCCCCTCCCCTCCTCCCTCCCCCCTCCCCCCTCCTCCCCTCCTCCCCCCTCCTCCCCTCCTCCCCCCTCCATCCATCCCCCCTCCTCCCCCCTCCCTCCATCCCCCCTCCTCCCCCCTCCTCCATCCCCCCACCCTCCTCCCCCTCCCTCTCACTATTGAATTGGAGACATATGGGTCTCAGAGATTGTCGTCCATTAGACAGAGGTCCCAAGTGATCAGTCGATGCTAACAATGGCAGCATTTGATTAAGAGCATGGGAGAGACATTGGTGTTCTAGTTATTAAACATCGCTAAACCAACATCATTAAACCAATTAACCATTTTAACAAAGTATTTCATTGCATGGAAAATATTCTACCATGCCAATTAGACAAACTTGATGCTAAAATATTAACCACAAGTAATTATAATAAACACAAGGGAAAAATGGGCAAGATTCAGTCTCCATGCATGTCCCCATGTTAATTAATTAGTTAATTGCTTGTATGCCACCCAAGGACATTCTGGACCTTGATCTTAATTATTAGTACGATTGGTAACAGTGGGGTAGAGGGTGGCACATTGGCCCTATTGGTAGAGTTGCCACCTTACAGCGCCAGAGACCTATGGGTGCTGTCGGCACGGAGTTTGCACATTTTCCCTGTGACCATGTGGGTTTTCACTGGGTGTTCTGGTTTTCCCACACTCCAAAGACATGCAGGTGTGTAGGTTAATTGACTTTGGTACAAATTGTAAACTGTCCCTAGAGTGTAGGATAGTGTTAGTGAACGATCGCTGTTCAGCGCGGACTCCGTGGGCAGAAGGGCTCGTTTCCGCGCTGTATCTCTAAAGTCTAAAGCCTTCTTTAGACTAACAAATTCATAACCAGAGCGGCGCTGAAAACTTGACACTGAATGAGAGGAAATTGGCACATGCATGTCTCACCTTTGCCATTAATTAGGATTTGTGCACCAGGATCACAACTTGTTTTTAAGTTTAGTTTCGAGATATAGTATGGAGACAGGTCTTTCGGCCCACCGAGTCCGCCACGCCCAGTGATCCCTGCACATTAACACCTACGAGGAACAATTTTACCTTAATGCCAACTCAATTAACCTAAAGTCCTTGGAGTGTGGGAGGAAGCCGATTATCTCGGAGAAGACCCATGCAGGTCACGGGGCGAACTTACAAACTCCGTACAGACAAGCGCCTGTGGTCAGGATGGAACCCAGGTCCTCTGCTGCTGTAAGGCAGCAACTCTGCCTCTACGCCTTCTTCCAATCCTCTCACCCACCCTATCAAATTAACACCTCTGCACTTCGAAAGGGGCAATTTTAGTCAGGAGGTCCATTATAAGACCAGCCATGCACCTGCCTTGCCACACGACGATGAGAAAGAGAAAAAACAAAATAGTGCATCCTAGTGGACAAGAAATTCAGAGTAAATTAGCAAAAAGAGCCTTAAAGCAATTATTTTTCAAAGTCAATCTAATGGATTATGCTTTTCAGTTAGTTTAGGGAACTCAGACACAATCATCCGGAATTAATTGTTACTGCTGAAAGTGCAGGGCTTTACATGTTGATCCTAATTACTGTTACAATGCCTTATATAGAATAATTAAAAACAACCAACCAACATTTATCTAGTAGTAACAGGATTGTTCCGAGTCAGCATGGATTTACGAAGGGGAAATCATGCTTGACTAATCTTCCTGGAATTCTTTGAGGAAAATTGACAGGGGAGAGCCAGTGGATGTGACTTTCAGAAAGCCTTCGACAAGGTTCCACATAGGAGATTAGTGGGCAAAATTAGAGCGTATGGTATTGGAGGTAGGGTACTGAGCATGGATAGAAAATTGGTTGACAGACAGAAGCAAAGAGTGGGGATAAATGGTTCCCTTTCAGAATGGCAGGCAGTAACTAGTAGAGTACCACAAGGCTCGGTGCTGGGACCGCAGCTATTTCAATAGACATTAATGATTTGGATGAAGTGATTAAAAGTACCATTAGCAAATTTGCAGATGATCCAAAGCAGGGTGGTAGTGTGAACTGTGAGAAAGTTGCTATGAGGTTGCAGGGGTGACTTGGACAGGTTGTGTGAGTGGGCGGATGCATGGCAGATGCAGTTTAATGTGGATAAGTGTGAGGTTATCCACTTTGGTTGTAAGAATAGGAAGGCAGAGTATTATCTGAATGGTGTCAAGTTAGAAACAGGGGACGTACAACGAGATCTGGGTGTCCTAGAGCATCAGTCACTGAAAGGAAGCATGCAGGTACAGCAGGCAGTGAAGAAAGCCAATGAATGTTGGCCTTCACAACAAGAGGAGTTGAGTATAGGAGCAAAGAGGTCCTTCTGCAGTTGTACAGGGCCCTAGTGAGACCGCACCTGGAGTACTGTGTGCAGTTTTGGTCTCCAAATTTGAGGAAGGATATTTTTTGCTATTGAGGGCGTGCAGCGCAGGTTTACTAGGTTAATTCCCGGAATGGCGGGACTATCATATTTTGAAAGACTGGAGTGACTAGGCTTGTATACACTGGAATTTAGAAGGATGAGAGGAGATCTTATCGAAACGTATAAGATTATTAAGGGGTTGAACACGTTTAGAGGCAGGAAACATGTTCCCATTGTTGGGGGAGTCCAGAACAAGGGGCCACAGTTTAAGAATAAGGGGTAGGCCATTTAGAACTGAGATGAGGAAAAACTTTTTCAGTCAGAGAGTTGTGAATCTGTGAATTCTCTGCCTCAGAAGACAGTGGAGTCCAATTCTCTGAATGCGTTCAAGAGAGAGCTAGATAGAGCTCTTAAGGATAGCAGAGTCAGGGGGTATGGGGAGAAGGGCAGGAACGGGGTATTGATTTAGAATGATCAGCCATGATCACATTGAATGGCGGTGCTGGCTCGAAGGGCCGAATGGCCTCCTCCTGCACCTATTGTCTATTGTCTCCATCTACACCTCACGCTGCCTGAGCAAGGCCAGCAGCCATAATTAAGGACGAGTCGCACCCTGGCCACCCTCTTCTCCCATCAGGCAAAAGGTATATAAAGGAGTGAAAACGCACACCTCCAGATTCATGGGACAGTTTCTTCCCAGCTGTTTTCAGGCAACTGAGCCCATCCGACCAACAACTAGATAGC
The DNA here is from genome assembly GCF_053455715.1 of Rhinoraja longicauda. Lineage (NCBI taxonomy): Eukaryota > Metazoa > Chordata > Chondrichthyes > Rajiformes > Arhynchobatidae > Rhinoraja > Rhinoraja longicauda. The sequence goes on from NC_135960.1 coordinate 7,685,439, forward strand.
AGTACTGAACTACAATAGAGCTCATTGGTAACTCTCTGACAATCCTTGATCAGATTTAGCTGCCTTCACCATGCAATAAATGTTCTCTTTTAGAGATACAGAGCGGGAACATGCCCTTTCGGCCCACCGGGTCCGCGCCGACCAGCGATCCCCGCACATTAACACTATCCTATAGACAATAGGTGCAGGAGTAGGCCATACGGCCCTTCGAGCCAGCACCACCATTCAATGTGATCATGGCTGATCATTCTCAATCACTACCCCGTCCTGCCTTCTCCCCATACCCCCTGACTCTGCTATCCTTAAACATCCTACACCCACTAGGGACAATTTTTACATTTACCAAGCCAATTAACCTATATGCCTGTACGACTTTGGAGTGTGGGAGGAACCGAAGATCTCGGAGAAAACCCACGCGGGTCATGGGGAGAACGTACAAACTCTGTACTGACAGCACCCCTAGTCGGGATCGAACCTGGGTCTACGGTGCTGCATTCGCTGTAAGGCAGCAACTCTACCGCTGCGCCATCCCCTTATGTATCCGTACACTGCAAATGGCTCGATTGTGATCTGTATTTGTTGCGTGCTATCCGCCGACTGGATAGCACGCAACAAAAGCTTTTCACTGTACCTCGGTACACGTGACAATAAACTAAACTGGATTTGATCCTTTTATTGAATGTTGGTAGCAGATGCAAGAGGCTTCACGGGCCACTATTACTGTTTATGTTCTAATGTCAACGGAGACAAATTTATTTCCTCTGCTTGGGGGAAAACAGATGGGCATCATTAATTGTAAATTGTCATGAAAAGCTTTAGAGAACTTAGTTTCATTCCACAGAGGGGTTGTAGGAGCAGAGAACCTATTGCCCAAGAGAATTATCGGGGAGAGAGTAAAAAAGACATTTTAAAGGGAAAGTTAGGTACAATCCAAAGCAGGGAAAGCTACAGATCCACAAGGAGAATTCAAGTGTTTAGTTTAGAGATACATCATTATCATACTTTATTAGCCAAGTGTGTTTTGCAATATACTAGGAATTTGTTTTGCCATACAGTCATACCAATTCAAAGCAACAGGGCACGCAAAATACATTTTAACATAAACATCCACCACAGTGACTCCTCCACATTCCTCACTGTGATGGAAGGAGCCAAAAGGTTCAATCTCTTCCCTTCTTTGTTCTCCCGCGGTCGAAGGCCTCGAGCCTTCCGTTGCCAGGATGATCTCGACTCCCGTAGCCGGCAGCGTTTGGGCCCTCCTGCCCTGTGTTGGGAGATCTGACCCCGGGGTCAGGGCTGGTCGAAACCCCTCTGTGGTTTTGAGCCTCCCGACATCTGTCCCTACCCGAGGACTGCAAGCTCCTCGATGTTGAAGTCCGCAGGCGGAACGTCCAGAGTGTAAACGGGCCTATTGGCCCACTAGAGTCCCCGCTGACAAGCGATCCTCATACACTAGCACTATCCCACACACCAGGGACAATTTATTTCCATTTTAGACAAGAATGCTCCTCAGTTCCGAGGCCCTCCCTGGACTCCGATAAACAAGAACAGCCAAACATCAGCTAATTTACTTTTTTTTTAAACTTCTACCTTTAGCAATACAGTGTGGAAACAGGCCCTTCGGCCTCCGAGCCCGTGCAGACCAGCAATCCCCATACAACAGTACTGTCCACACATTAGAGACAATAGACAATAGGCGCAGGAGTAGGTCATTCGCCCCTTCGAGCCCAGCACCACCATTCAATGTGATCATGGCTGATCACCTCTCAATCAGTACCCTATTCCTGCCTTATCCCCATACCCCCCTGACTCCGCTATCCTTAAGAGCTCTATCTAGCTCTCTCTTGAATGCATTCAGAGACTTGGCCTCCACTGCCCTCTGAGGCAGAGAATTCCACAGATTTACAACTCTCTGACTGAAAACGTTTTTCCTCGTCTCCGTTCTAAATGGCCTACCCCTTATTCTTAAACTGTGGCCCCTGGTTCTGGACTCCTCCAACATTGGGAACATGTTTCCTGCCTCTAACGTGTCCAACCCCTTAATAATCTTATATGTTTCGATAAGATCCCCTCTCATCCTTCTAAATCCCAGTGTATACAAGCCTAGTCACTCCAGTCTTTCAACATACGACAGTCCCGCCATTCCGAGAATTAACCTAGTGCACCTACGCTGCACGCCCTCAACAGCAATTTACAGTCTTTACCGAAGCCATTTAACCTACAAACCCGTACGTCTTTGGAGGAAACCGGAGCACGCGGGGAAAACTCAGGCAGTCAAGGGAGGACGTACAAACTCCCTACAGTCAGCACCCGTGGTCAGATCGAACCCAGGTCACTGGCGCTGTAAGGCAGCAACTCTGTCGCTGTGCCAACATGTCGCCCGGATGAGTGTGGTATTTTTCGTGTCATGAAGGGGCACAATGTTGTCCGATTGTTAACTTGTGTGAAGCGCTCGCAGAAAATATGATATGTGATCTGGATTTTATTAACGATAAGGAGCTGGTCCTTTTTGAAATCTGAAAGGATGAGCTGATGCTGGCAAGAACCGAACCAATGCTGGAAAGATTCAGCTCAGGACAACATTCAAGGAGCAAGAAACAGCTGATAACATTGTGAGAACACAAAAAAAAAAAAGCTGGAGGAACTCAGGCAAGTCAGGCAATATCCATGGACGGAATTGACAGACGCCATTTTGGGTCGGAAATCTTCAATCCTGACCCGAAACATCGTCTTTCCATTCCCTCCACAGATGCTGCTTGACAAGAGAGTGTTAGGTTTAGCTCTTAGGGCTAAAGGAATCAAGGGATATGGGGGGGGGGGGGGGGGGAAGAGCAGGAACGAGGTACTGATATTGGATGATCAGCCACGATCATATTGATCTAAACCTAACACTCTCTTGTCAAGCAGCATCTGTGGGAGCGAATGGACAGACGATGTTTCGGGTCAGGATTGAAGAGATTTTCCGAAGGGCTGGCTCGAAGGGCCGAATGGCCTACTCCTGCACCTATTTTCTATGACACGCTGAATTCCTCCAGCACTTTGTGTTTTGCTTAACATTCCAGCATCTGCAGTTCCTTGTCTGAGCATTTCATTCTCAGCATCGGGGCGGCACCTTTGCGTAACGGTAGAGCTACTGCCTTAAAGCGCGAGAGACTCTGGTTCAATCCCGACTACGGGTGATGTCTGTACTGAATTTGTACTTTCTCCCCGTGACCTGCGTGAGTTTTCGCAGAGATCTTTGGTTTCCTCACACACACTCCAATGTTTAGTTTAGAGAATACAGCCCGGAAACAGGCCTTTTTCGGCCCACCGGGTCAATTGACAACAGACAATAGGTGCAGGAGGATGCAATTCGGCCCTTCGAGCCAGCATGCGCCATTCAATGTGATTATGGCTGATCATTCTCAATCAGTACCCCGTTCCTGCCTTCTCCCCATAACCCCTGACTCTGCTATCCTTAAGAGCTCTATCTAGCTCTCTCTTGAATGCATTCAAAGAATTGGCCTCCACTGCCTTCTGAGGCAGAGAATTCCACAGAATCACAACTCTCTGACTGAAAAAGTATTTCCTCATCTCAGTTCTAAATGGCCTACCCCTTATTCTTAAACTGTGGCCCCTTGTTCTGGATCGTTGAAACGTGCTTGTCTTTCAAACACTTTGTACATTTTGCCTTGTTCTGATTTAGTTTAGAGACAGTGTGGAAACAAGCCCTTCGGCCCACCAGTCCACGCCAATCATCTCTCTCAACAACAACAACGGACACTTGGGACAATTTTTACGTTTACCAAGCCAATCAACCTACATACCTGCACGTCTTTGGAGTGTGGGAGGAATGACGTGCACGTTTTGTAGGTTAATTGGCTCGGCATGAATGTAAATTGTTCCCTCGTGTGCGTCGGATGGTGTTAACGTGCGGGGATCGCTGGTCGGCGTGGACTGGTGGTCCGAAGGGCTTGTTTCCACACTGTCTCTAAACTAAACCAGAACAAGGCAAAATGTACAAAGTGTTTGAAGACAAGCACGTTTCAGATGGCAGTGAAGTAAAAGATGGTGAAGGGAAACAAGGATTAAGGCAGGGACAATGCAAATGGTGATGGCCCACGGAGAGACGGCACCAAATGGCGATGGCCCACGGAGAGACGGCACCAAATGGTTGCACACTACAAATGATCTGTCTGGCGTAAAAATAAATAGAAGATGAATGTGGACAGGAAAGAAATAAAAATGTTTGAACAGTGACATCACGTTGGACGTGTGAAAGAAATAACAGTGCTGGACATGGAGGCAATCAAGAGCCAAACACCAAGTCCTGGAAGGCAGCGGTAGAGTTGCTGCCTTACAGCGCCCGTGATACGGGTTCGATCCTGACTAGGGGTGCTGTCTGTACGGAGCTTGTACGTTCTCCCCGTGGGTTTTCTCAGAGATCTTACGTTCCCTCCACACACTCCAAAGACGTACAGGTCTGTACGTTAATTGGCTTGGTGTAAATGCAAATTGTCCCTGCCTGGTGCGTGTAGGATAGTGTTAATGTGCGGGGATTGCGGGTCGGTGCGGACTCGGTGGGCCGAAGGGCCAGTTTCCGCGCTGTGTCTCTCTAAACTAAGCTAACAGCAGAAATAGGAAATGAAACGGGAAAGGCTGGAACTGGAGGGATGGGATGTTGTTCTTTCTGAAGAATAATTTCAAGGTTAATCACTGTGCACTGTGCATTCTTCCTCTCATTCTGTAATTCTCCGTGGCAGGAGATGTCAGTTGAGAACAATTCTCTTCCCTGAAGATTTGCACTCCAAATCTGGGTCATGAGAATACAAGCTGCATTTCCTCTTTAATCTTTGTGATGCTCTCTGTCAAGATATTTGCGCCCTGGTTTACTTCAACTGGAGCCTCTATTGTTTGGCCACTGTCGGTCTCCAGATAAACATTGTGTTGTTCCTACCCTTGTGTTTCTGTGTCCAAGCAATGCTGATTCCCCACAGTATTTAAATGATTTTTTTTTTCGATTTAGAGATACAGCGCAGAAACAGGCCCTTCGGCCCACCGGGTCCGCGCCGCCCAGCGATCCCCGCACACTAACACTATCCTACACACACTGGGGACAATTTTTACATTTGCCCAGCCAATTAACCTACATACCTGTACGTATTTGGAGGAAACCGAAGATCTCAGAGAAAACCCATGCAGGTCAGGGGGAGAACGTACAAACTCCGTACAGACGGTGCCCGTAGTCAGGATCGAACCTGAGTCTCCGGCGCTGCATTCACTGTAAGGCAGCAACTCTACCGCTGCCCATCGAGGTGTATGAAATCATGAGGGGAATAGATTGGGGAGACGCACAACGTCCCTTGCTCAGAGCAGGGGAATCTATAGGGTTGCCAACTGCCCTGTATTAGCGGGGACATCCCATATTTTGGGCTAAATTGATTTGTCCCATACGGGACTGCCCTTGCCCCGAATTAGGCCCGGACACTGCAGGCCCAGACACTCCAGTAGGAAAAAAAAGCTGTCTACCTTCCGGACAGTGTAGTTCCGGAGGCCCCGGCGGGGCCTAACAGAAGTTACGCAGTAACCCGCCTCCCGGCCCGAGCAGCCACCCTTGGTGGAGAGGGAGAACATGGCCATTGGCTGGGTGAGGTCACGTGGGGCAGTGAAGTCACCTTGTCCCGTATTTGGGAGTGAGATAGTTGGCACCCCATAGGAATCCGGAACCAGAGAACACGGGTTTATGGTGAAGGGGGAAAGATTTAATAGGAATCTGAGGGGTAACTTTTATCACACGAAGGGTGGTCAGTGTATGAAACGAGCTGCAAGAAGAGGTAGTTGAGGCAGGGACTTTCGTAACATTTGGGAAACAATTAGGCACGCACATGGATAGTGTAGGAAGGAATTGCAGATGCTGGTTTAAACTGAAGATACACACAAAACGCTGGAATAACTCAGCAGGACAGGATAGATAGGTTTAGAGGGATATCGGCCAAACGCGGGCAGGTGGGATTAGTGTAGATGGGACATGTTAGAAACATAGAAACCCATTCCTTCTCTCCAGAGATGCTGCCTGTCAATAGACAATAGACAATAGGTGCAGGAGTAGGTCATTCGGCTCTTCGAGCCTGCACCGCCATTCAATATGATCATGGCTGATCATCCAACTCAGTATCCCGTACCTGCCTTCTCTCCATACCCCCTGATCCCTTTAGCCACAAGGGCAACATCTAACTCCCTCTTAAATATAGCCAATGAACTGGCCTCAACTACCTTCTGTGGCAGAGAATTCCACAGATTCACCACTCTCGGTATGAAAAAAAACTTTCTCATCTCGGTCCTAAAAGACTTCCCCCTTATCCGTAAACTGTGACCCCTTGTTCTGGACTTCCCCAACATCGGGAACAATCTTCCTGCATCTAGCCTGTCCAACCCCTTAAGAATTTTGTAAGTTTCTATAAGATCCCCCCTCAATCTTCTAAATTCCAGCGAGTACAAGCCGAGTCTATCCAGCCTTTCTTCATATGAAAGTCCTGCCATCCCAGGAATCAATCTGGTGAACCTTCTCTGTACTCCCTCTATGGCAAGAATGTCTTTCCTCAGATTAGGAGACCAAAACTGTACGCAATACTCCAGGTGTGGTCTCACCAATGCCCTGTACAACTGTACAATTAGTCGGTGATGGGCCTGTTTCCACAACTGTACGACTCTAGTATTTATACTTCACACGCATTATCACTTGCTGACCTTTTCCCCAGACATTACAAGTTAAAATCCAGTAACAACAAAACTTCGAAACACTGATAAACGTGGCAGAAAAAAGTCACTGAAATCTGTGCAACAATTGCCAGCTCCATGTGCATAGCTGGTTGTTTGAGCACTTCCCAGGGTCAACATCCTTTTAACGTTTCAATAGTCAAGATTGTTTTATTGTCATCTGTCCCAGATAGAACAGTGAAATTCTTACTTGCTGAATATGTAAACATAGTACACCGCAAAACAATATAAACAACGAGAGAGCTAGATAGAGCTCTTTAGGACAGCGGAGTCAGGGGGTATAGGGAGAAGGCAGGAACGGGGTACTGATTGAGAATGATCAGCCATAATCACATCCAATGGTGGTGCTGGCTCGAAGGGCCGAATGGCCTACTCCTGCACCTATTGTCTATTGTCTATTGAGAGAAAAAAAAGTTCAGTGTGTGTATATGCACATACTCACAAATACACACATATATATATAGATCGTAGAAAATGTGTAGGAAGGAACTGAAGATGCTGGTTTAAATCAAAGATAGACACAAAATGCTGGAGTAACTCAGCGGGACAGGCAGCATCCTTGGAGAGAAGGAATGGGTGACGTTTTGGGTTGAGACCCTTCTTCAGTCATAGATATATATATATATATATATATATATATAGACACATAATATATAGATATATATACACACACCACGCACTTATGTACACAAAAAAAACAACAATAATAGTGCACTATTGGAATAATAGTAGAATAATTATTGTAGAATTTTCAGTCATTCATGCCATCCACCCATCTTCCAGTTTTTACTATTTCATCTGGGTCAATGTTTAGACGTTTGCAAATGAGCTTGTGTTGCAACTTATTATGTGATGGCAGGGAACTGCAGATGCTGGTTTATGGTGAAGAAGGAGACAAAAAATGCTGGGGTATCTCAGCGGGTCAGGCTGCAGAGAGGAATGGGTGACGTGACGGGTGGGAACCCTTCTTCAGACGGAAAGATTGTACGTGCGGCATGGGGCAGGTGGGAATTGGAGAGGGAGGAAAGGCCGGAAACAAAGCAGCAGATATCCTCCAGGGAGGGCGGAGGGCACTATGGCCGGTCCATTGTTGGCTGGGGAAGATGGGCTAACGACAAGGATACAATACAATACAATACAATACGAATACAATACAATATAATATATCTTTATTGTCATTGTACCCAGTGGTACAACAAGATTGGGAATGCGCCTCCCATACGATGCAATAATTTAAGTAATTTAGACAACAGCAACCCAACGAAACAAAACAATTGTGACAGTTTTAGACAGGTAAAGTGCACTATAAACGCTCCTGCATCTAAGTCCAGTGTCTAGAACCGAGGGGGTGAGTGGGTCGAACCACTCACGGGGAACCAGTGAGCGCGGCCTGGTCAAGGGATCAGAGCAAGGCACAGGGACCTTAGGTCGGGCGAAAGCTCGGCGCAGAAACCCCTTACAGATACAAGGATGCGAACAGTGGGACTAGTGGGGCGGGGGGGGGGGGGGGGGGGGGGGGGGGGGGGGGTGGTGGGAGGAGAAGGGGTGGGAAGGAATGAGGAGGTCCAATAAACCTTCATTATATTTGACTCTGATCCAAACTAATAGGTCATAGAGCGCAGACACGGGCCAAACTGCCACAGTGACGCCACGTACAAACTGGATACTCCTCCACTGCTAGTGTGGAAGCCACACACAAACGGGGGGGGGGGCCGGGGGGGGGGGGGGGGGGGCACATTGGGTAGCTTACAAACCAATGGTATGAACATAGTTCAGTCTGAAGAAGGGTCTCGGCCCGAAACGTCACCCCATTCCTTTCTCTCCTATAAGATGCTGCCTGACCCGCCTGAGTTACTCCAGCATTTTGTGAAATAAATACCTTCGATTTGTACCAGCGTCTGCAGTTATTTTCATACAATGGTATGAACATGGAAATTTCCGATTTCAAGTAACTCCCCCTCTCTATTTCATGTCTCCTTTCTTTTGCCCCCCTTCCCAGATGTGCAACCCACCTATCCCACACCTTGTCCCCGACCCGCCTCTGTACCATTGCACCTACACAGCTGTATCAGGCCAACCGAATGGTCCTGAATTGTCGACAAATTGCGAATGGCTTGATTGTAATAAAGTACTGTCTTTCCGCTGACTGGATAGCACTCAACAAAAAAGCTTTTCAAGGCACCTCGGCACACGTGACAATAAACCAAACTGAACTGGGCCGCACAAACAAAACACCATTATTAAAACAGATTTCGGTGTTGACCTCATTGACTACAGGTTTAAAACATACTAACCTGGACCATTGCGAATTGAACTACTACCTACCTCTTGGTGACCCTCTGACTATCTCGATGGGACTTTGCTAGCTTTACCTTGCACAAAATTGCATTCAAGAGAGAGCTAGATAGAGCTCTTAAGGATAGCGGAGTCAGGGAGTATGGGGAGAAGGCAGGAACGGGGTACTGATTGAGAATGATCAGCCGTGATCACATTGAATGGCGGTGCTGGCTCGAAGGGCCGAATGGCCTACTCCTGCACCTATTGTCTATTGCCTATTGTCTATTGTCTATTGAGACAAGCAATACATGATTAGAATCGAGCTATTTACAGTGTATAGGTACATCCTTTATCATGTATCTATACACTGTAAATGGCTTGATTCTAATCATGTATTGCTTGTCTCAATAGACAATAGACAATAGACAATAGGTGCAGGAGGAGGCCATTCGGCCCTTCGAGCCAGCACCGCCATTCAATGTGATCATTGGCTGATCATTCTCAATCAGTACCCCGTTCCTGCCTTCTCCCCACACTCCCCCTGACTCCCGCTATCCTTAAGAGCTCTATCTAGCTCTCTCTTGAATGCATTCAGAGAATTGGCCTCCACTGCCTTCTGAGGCAGAGAATTCCACAGATTCACAACTCTCTGACTGAAAAGGTTTTCCTCATCTCCGTTCTAAATGGCCTAACCCCTTATTCTTAAACTGTGGCCCCTTGTTCTGGACTTCCCCCAACATTGGGAACATGTTTCCTGCCTCTAACGTGTCCCAACCCCTTAATAATCTTATACGTTTCGATAAGATCCCCTCTCATCCTTCTAAATTCCAGTGTATACAAGCCCAGTCGCTCCAGTCTTTCAACATATGACAGTCCCGCCATTCCGGAATTAACCTAGTAAACCTACGCTGCACGCCCTCAATAGCAACAAAAGTCCTCCTGACTGGATAACATGCAACAGAAGTTTTTCACTGTACCTCTGTATACACAACAATAACTAAACCGATTATTTCCCCATTCAGTCCCTCCCTCTGGCTTTACGTTTTAGTCCACCTCTCCTTTTATCCGATAGCCTTTGTTTCCTTTTTACCTCTATCCTTTGTTACATATTCTATCCATCTACCCACCCACCCCTCTCACCTGTATCCCGTCACTAAGCCAGGTTTTGTTTCCCACCCACGCTCCCCCACCAACACCTCTTTTCAAGCTCCCCCCCCCCCCCCTTATTTCAAGATTCAATTTATTGTCACGTGTACCATGAGGAACAGTGAAATTTGAGTTACCACACAGTCATACTAAGTAAAAAGCAACAAGCCACACAGCCACATAAAATAAAATGTAACGTAGACATCCACCACAGCGGATTCCACATTCCTCACAGCGATGGAAGGCGAAAAAATATGACAATAGGTGCAGAAGGAGGCCATTCAGCCCTTCGAGCCAGCACCGCCATTCAATGTGATCGTGGCTGATCATTCTCAATCAGTACCCCGTTCCTGCCTTCTCCCCATACCCCCCGACTCCGCTATCCTTAAGAGCTCTATCTAGCTCTCTCTTGAATGCATTCAGAGAATTGGCCTCCCACTGCCTTCCGAGGCAGAGAATTCCACAGATTCACAACTCTCTGACTGAAAGTTTTTCCTCATTCTCAGTTCTAAATGGCCTATCCCTTATTCTTAAACTGTGGCCCCTTGTTCTGGAAAGTTCCCTTCCCTTCTTTGTTCCCTTATTTGTTCTCCCGCGGTCGGGGGCCTCGAGCCTTCCGTTGACGGGACGATCTCGACTCCCGTAGCCGGCGGTCAGGCCCTCCGTACCGGGGCGATCAAGCTCCTGCATTGGGGGAAATCTCATCTCCCCCACGCCGGGCGATCTACCCCGGGTTGGGGCTGGTCGAAAACCTTCTGCTGTTTGGAGCTCCCGACGTCGGTCTCTAACCGAGACTGCCAGCTCCCTCGATGTTAAAGTCCACAGGCCGCGGTTGGAGCGTCGATCCCAGGCAAGGGATCGCTCCGATGGCAAGTCCACGTCCCTGCGGTGGGGCTCAAAGTCAGTCCCGGGCAAGGGTCGCCAGCTCCACGATGTTAGGCCGCAGAGCGACCGGACATACGATCCGGGAAAACAATCGCATCTCCGGCAAGGTAAGAGATTGAAAAAAAGAGTTTCCCCTGATCCCTTCCCCCACCTCCCGCATAAAACAAACCAGAGAACATTAACACAAACTTTTAAAAACACTAAAAATAACAAAATAGACCAAAAAAAACACAGACTTCTGCCATCGCTGACGATCAATCTAAAGATGGATCCCAACCTGAAACGTCACCTGTCCACAGTTGCTACCTGACCCACTGAGTGTAGTTAGGAGACACAGTGCAGAAACAGGCCCTTCAGCGACACCGACCATCAATACCTCGTACACTAGCACCATCCTCAATACTGGAGACAATTTACAATCTTTAACGAAGGCCAATTAACATACAAACCTGCACGTCTTTGGGAGTGGGGGAGGAAACCGAAGAGCCCGAGTAAACCTATGCGGTCACAGGGAGTAGGTACAGACAGCACCCGTAATCAGAATCAAACCCAGGTCTCTGGTGCTGCAAAGGCAGCAACTCTAGTGTGGGATCAAACCCACACTAATCATGGGGAGAACACACAAACTCCGCATTGTTTCGCATGCTATCCAAATAGATCGATATACCTCGTGCTAGATACAATCAAATCAACATCTATAGCACTGCTGATCTCTCGAGTGTAATCAAGTATTGTCTTTCCGCTGACTGGTTAGCGCGCAACAAAAGATATTCACTGTACCTCAGTACACGTGACAGGTAAACTAGAGCTAGTCTACCCAGGTCAAAGAGCAAAGAGGAAGATACAGAGTACAGAATAAACTGCTTAGCATTGTCGTGCATTAGTTCCACAGACATTGTCCGCAATGGGGTAGAGGTGAATCGTACAGTACCCCCCAGCTTACGGAAGGACCCTTTCTAAAGTATAAGTATAAAGTATAAAGAACTTTATTTGTCATTCGGTACCGAGATACCGAACAAAATTACATTTCCAGCAGTTACAAAACACAGCAAAAAAAGAAAAGAACACAAGACACACGACCCCAACACAAACATCCATCACAGTGACTCCAAACACCCCCTCACTGTGATGGAGGCAACAAAAACTTCCCCTCTCTTCCCCTCTCTTTCGGTAAAGATTGTAAGAGAGGGGAAGAAGGTGTTTCCCGAGTCTGGTGGTGCACTCTTTCAAACTTATATATATTTTGCCGGAAGGGAGAAGGGCGAAAGAGGAAAGTTTGGGGTGGGACAAGTCCTTGATTATGTTGGATATTTTTGAAAAGTAGATGGAGTCAACGAGACAAAATGCAGGAGTAACTCAGCGGACAGGCAGCATCTCTGGAGAGAGGAATGGGTGACGTTTTGGGGTCGAGACCCATCTTCAAAAGAAGCGTCTTGTTCCAAAACGTCACCCATTCCTTCTCTCCAGGAGATGCTACCTGTCCCGCTGAGAGTTACTCCAGCATTTTGTGTTTATCTTCGGTTTAAACCAGCATCTGCAGTTCTTTCCTACACATGGAGTCAATGAGGTTGAGTGGGGTTGAAGGAGGAATCGGGTTTCTTGTATTCCACTGGAGTTTAGAAGGACGAGAGGGGATCTTATAGAAACATATAAAGTTATAAAAGGACTGGACAAGCTAGATGCAGAAAAATGTTCCCAATGTTGGGCGAGTCCAGAACCAGGGGTCACAGTCTTAGAATAAAGGGGAGGCCATTTTAAAACTGAGGTGAGAAGGAATGTTTTCACCCAGAGAGTTGGGAATTTGTGGAATTCTCTGACACAGAGGGCAGTGGAGGCCAAATCACTGGATGATATGAGAGAGAGTTAGATAGAGCTCTAGGGGCTGGTGGAATCAAGGGATATGTGGAGAAGGCAGGCACGGGTTATTGCTCAAAGGGCCGAATGGCACCTATTTTCTATGTTTCTATGATGGACTCGGCTACATCTGCAACTCTCTGCAATTCTTTTTGCGATCTTGAGCACACCTGTTTCCGAACCAAGTGGTGATGCAAGAATGCATTCCAAGTGGTCAAAATAGAATATCGTCTTTGAAAATGCGAGTATGTCGTCAGTAATGCCAAAATATAGATTTTCATAGTTCTCAAACAAATGAAAAGAAAAGGGCAGGGAAGATTTAATCGGAACCTGAGGAGCAACATTCATTTTAAATTACACAAAGGATGTAGTGTGTACCGAACAATCTGCCAGAGGGGGAAAGGGGGGAAGTCGAAGCACTATCGCAACATCAAAAAACACATTTAGACAGGTACACGGTTTGGACAAGTTTGGAGGGATGTGGGTCAAGCGCAGGCAGGTGGGGCTTAGTATACATGGGGCATGCTGGTCGGTGTGGCAAGTTGGGCCAAAGGGCCTGTTTCCATGGTGTATCACTCCGAGTCTATAAACAACCAAAACAAAATCATTTGAGTTTTTGACTGATTTTGAGCCAGATTTTAGTTTAGTTTGGAGATACAGCGCGGAAACAGGCCCTTCGGCCCACCGGGTCCGCACCGACCAGCGACCGACCCCCACAGATGAACACTATCCTACACACACTAGGGACAATTTGCACATACGCCAAGCCAATTCACCTGCAAATTCCAGAACAAGGGGTCACAGTTTAAGGATAAGGGGGAAGTCTTTTAGGACCGAGATGAGAAAGTTTTTTTTTCACACAGAGAGTGGTGAATCTGTGGATTCTCTGCCACAGAAGGTAGTTGAGGCCAGTTCATTATCCTTAAGAGCTCTATCTTGCTCTCTCTTGAATGCATTCAGAGAATTGGCCTCCACTGCCTTCTGAGGCAGAGAATTCCACAGATTCAAAACTTCTGACTGAAAAGGTTTTAAAATATTTAAGGGAGAGTTAGATGTGGCCCTTGTGGCCAAAGGGATCAGGGGTATGGAGAGAAGGCAGGTACGGGATACTGAGTTGGATGATCAGCCATGATCATGTTGAATGTCGGTGCAGGCTCGAAGGGCCGAATGGCCTACTCCTGCACCTATTTTCTATGTTTATATGTTTCAAACCTGTACGTCTTTGGAGTGCGGGCGGGGAAACCAAAGACCTCGTAGAAAACCCACGCAGGTCACGGGGAGAACATACAGACAAGCGGCCGCAGTGGGGATCGAACCCGGGACTCTGGCGCTGCAAGGCAGCAACTCTACCACTGCGCCACCGTGACCGCCCGATCATGGCGGAATGCAAGAACTCACAATGTGCAACCCTTGTCGGTACATCAACAGTTGCCACATTACTGGAGATCTTATGGCAAGTTAATCGCAGCAATTAATTCAGAGACAACCCGATTAATTTAATGCAACCTGCATTATGATGAAACTTTTTAAAGCCTACAATTTGCAGTCAGCTGTTAAAAATATTCCAAGCATTTGCCGCTGGCGATGATCATTTCTGCATTTGATGCTTGCTGCAATTAGAAAGACATATTGTATAGAGTACTCGGCATGGGATCAGAGGCCTGTGCGCACAAAACAAGCAAGTATTTATCCCTTTAACCACAGGCTGAAGAATTATTACTGGGCCATGCAAACACTGAACTGGGAACTAGCACCAGAGTTCAAAGTAGTTCAAAGTAGGGACTCCAACCGAAACGTCGCCCATTCCTTCTCTCCGAGATGCTGCCCGACCTGCTGAGTTACTCCAGCATTTTGTGAATAAATACCTTCGATTTGTACCAGCATCTGCAGTTATTTTCTTAATAACATAAAGAATTAAATTCTTTCAGATTTATTTTTGGAATTTTGCGTGAAAGAAAAAAATCTAAGTTTCAAAATCCCGAAGAA